>NC_090398.1:4575113-4644396 GCF_036365525.1 Heterodontus francisci
TGATGGTGAAAAAACTATTGATGTGATTTGTTCAGTTAAGTTTGATGTCAATGTTTCCCCAGGATGCTGATGCTGGGGGATTCAGCAATGAGATAATGCTTTGAATGCCAAGGGTAGGTCGCTGGATTCTCTCATGTTGCAGATGGTCATTGCCTGGCACTTGTGTGACATTAATGTTACTTGCCACTGGTCGGCCCAAACCTGAATGTTGTCCGGGTCAGAGCATGTGGCTCTGGATTGCTTCATTATCTGAGGCAAAATACTGTGGATGCTGGAAATCTGGAAAGCATCTAGCTGAATCACTAACTCTGTTTTTCTCTCCACAGATGCTGCCTGACCTGCTCAGTATATCCAGCACTTTCTGCTGGGATCTCAGCTGAAGATGGTTGGGCTGAGGAAACTGCCCTGATAAACTCCTGCAGTGAAGGTCTGGGACTGAGATGATTGACTTCCAACAACCACAACCATCTTCCTTTGTGCTCGGTATGATTCCAACCAGTAGAAAGTTTTCCCCCGATTCCCACTGACTTCAATTTTATTCGGGCTCCTCGATGCCACACTCGGTCAAACTCTGCCTTGATGTTAATGTCAGTCTCTCTTCCCAGTAGCAGACAGGAGTGAATCGTTCCCTTTGACCCGTTGTGTACTGAACATGCTCTGCTTCTTCACAGCCTGTTACAGGACTGTACACAGCCGATTAATGTAGCCCATCAAACACTCCCAGAGCAGCTTCAGCACAGCTTAGGAACAGAGTACAGTTCCTTCAACATTCTCTCTCTGTCTCTCCCTCCTGCTATCTCTGACATTAGGAGATAGACAGAGGGAGAGAGGGTTCGATATGAAGGCAGAGACAGGGCTGTAGAGAGGAACAAAGTTGGAAAGAGAGGTTGTTGAGGTGGATGAAAAGGATAATGTAAGATATATTAATTTGATGCAATCCATCACTGCTGTGTGCACAAATATATAAGAGAAAGATACGGAGAGAAGAAAACATCGAGAGAGGGAGAAATGCAGATGAAGTTGGGACCCAGGCGGATACTTTTGATGATCCAGAAAGTATAGGGTCCATTTTAAACATTCTAGCAAGCTAATCCACTGTGGAAGCCGTGACACCGTCATGATATTGGTTGTGCAAATTTCATGCTGGTATATTGGCTAATTTTTAAATCTGTGATTGATAGATTCTTGTTAACCAAAGGTATTAAGAGATCAGGGGCAAAAGCAGGATACATGGTGTAAGTTAGATCACAGATCAGCCATGATCTCATTGGATGCTGGAACAGGGTCAAGGGGTTAAATTGCATCCTCCTCTTCCAATATCCCCTGTGAAGTATCCTTCTTTCTCTTTTAGTCACCCTGTCGGTCTATATCTCTCTGTTTCTCTCTTTCTATCTCTCTCTCTCTCTCTGTTTCAGACAGTGTAGAGTGAGATTCACTCTGTATCCAACCCATGATGTTCCTGCCCTGGGAGTGTGTGATGGGACAGTGTAGATGGAAATTTACTCTTTGTCAATCCCAACATTGCGCTTGGCTTGGGAATTTTTAAAGGGACAGTGTCGCTGGAGGTTGACTCTGTATCCTTGGAATTTTGAAGGCTCAGGTGTGATTTGATGATTGTTTTCAAGATAATAAGGGAAACGGATAGGATGGACAGACAGTAACAATTCCCATTGGCTGCAGAGTCTAGAACATGGGGGCATAGTCTAAAAATATCAACATAGTCTAAAAACCTTTGAGGAGTGAAATGAAGAAACACTTCAACATACCAGGTGTGGTATCAGTTTTAAACTCTCTTCCACAATCAGCAATTGATGCTGAGACATTTGTTAATTTTTAAATCTGAGTTTGATAGATTTTAGTCAACCAAAGTTATTAAGTGGCAAAGATAGGTACATGGAGTTAGGTCACACATCAGCCATGAGCTCATTGAATGACAGAACATGGTTGAGGGGCTAAATGGCTTCCTCCTCTTCCTCTGTCCTCCGACAAATATCCTGCTATCACTTTCTGTGTCTTGGTCTCTGTCTCCCTTTTTGTCTCACTTTCTGTCTGTCTGTATGTCTCTCTCTCTCACCTCTCATCTGCGGAAATCCATACACATCAGTCACCCATTTTAGGTTCATTTTCAGTGGCCATTTTATGTTTCCACAACACTGGGACATTTATTTCAGAGACTGACTCCTCACTAATGTAAGGTTTGTGCTTAAAATGTGACAGAGACACAGACATGGAGACACTGAGACACACCGCACTAGTAAGGAGTGAATCATTCCCTTATACCCAATGATTCGCCCTCCTTTGTGATTAGGCTGCGTGGCCTGTAATTACTCAGTCTATTATTTTCTCCCTTGTTAATCAAAAGTGCAACATTAGCAGTCCTCCAGTCCTCTGGAACCACGCCTGTAACCAGAGAGGATTGGAAAATGATGGTCAGAGCCTCTTCTATTTCCTCCCTTGCATCTCAGTCTGAGCCTGGTGAAATATCAGCTTTCCAAGATGCTAAACCCCTTAATATTTCCTTTCTCATTGTTTATCCCATTCAATATTTCAAACCCGTCCTCATTGCCTACAATGTTTGCTTGGTCCCCTCCTTTGTGAAGACAGTCGCAATTGCATTTATTAAGAATCATGCCCGCATCGTCCGCCTCCACTGGTCGGAAAAAGGAGTAGAGACGGTGGTACTGATATTCCCCAGGGGTTTGGATTAGAACCACTGATCTTTTTGATATATATTAATGACTTAGACTTGGGTATACAGGACAGAACTTCAACATTGTGCCATCTGCAATGTAATAAACAGGGAAGGGAATAGTAGTAGACTTCAGGAGGAAAAAGGAAGTCTGGTGAAATAGTCAGATACATGGCGGGTTAAACTCCACGCTGAGAAATGTAAAAAGATGCATTTTGGAAGGAAGGCTGAGGAGAAGCGATATAAACTGAAACGTTGAATGTTAAAACGGGTGCAGGGGCAGAGAGATCTGGGATTTCACTTGTGTCACTTTTAAAATCCTAATGATTCAATTTGGGGCTTGGAATCTCTCTCCTTCTCCCCCTCAATCTCTCTCCCCCTCTATTTCTCCCGCCCTCTATCTCTCTCTATCCCTCTATCTCCCTCGATCCCTCTATCTCTCTCTCCCCCTCACCGTTTCTCTCTGTCTCTCTCTCTCTCTCTCTCTGTCACTGCTCTCCCTCTATCTCGCTGTCGCTCCCCCTCTCTCTGTCTCTCCATCTCTATCTCTCTCCCGATCAGTCTTTCTCTCCCTCTGTCCATGACTGTTCTCTGCCTATCCCTGTTTCTATCTCCGGCTCTCTCTCCCTCTGTCTCTCTCTCCCCCCTCTATCTGTCTCTCTCTCCCCCCCCCTCTATCTGTCTCTCTCTCCCCCCTCTGTCTGTCTCTCTCTCCCCCCTCTATCTGTCTCTCTCTCCCCCTCTGTCTCCCTTTGTCGCTGTCTATCGCAAACCATCTCTCTTTGCAGTCGATTTGTGTTCTCCTCACAGCTTATTGTCCCACCTAACCTAGTATCTCTCTCCTTTGCTCCGTCTCACTCACTCTCTCTCCCCCTCTCTCTTCCCCCCATTTCTCTCTCCCGCCAATATCTCTCTTCACCACCGCCCCCGCCCCCCCCGCAATCTCTCTTTAAGTGTCCTGTTATCACATCCTTTATTACAGATTCGAGCATTTTCCCTGTGACTGATGTTTGACGAACAGGTCTTCAGTTCCCCATTTTCTCTCTCCTTCCTTTTGTAAATAGTGGGGTTACATTTGCTGCCTTCTAATCTGCCTCTCTCACTCTGCCTGTCTCACACTACCTCTGTCCCTCTCTGTCTTTCCCCTCTCTCTCTCTCTCCATCTCTCCCTCTCTGTCTTTTTCTCTCTCTCGCGCTATCTCTCCCTCTCTCACTCTACCTCTGTCCACGTCTCAATTTGTGCCTCCCTCACACCATCTCTCCCTCTCTCTCTGTCTCTCGCTAGCTCTCTGTCTGCCTCTCTATGTCTGCCTCTCTGTGTCTCCTTCTCTCTCTGTACCTCTCTCACTCTCTGTCTGCCTCTCCCCCAGCTTTCTCTCTCTGTCTCTCCCTCTCTCTCTTTCTCAGCCTCTGTCCATGTCTCAATTTGTGCCTCTCTCACACCATCGCTCCCTCTCTCTCTGTCTCTCTCTGTCTCTCTTTCACTGCCTCTGTCCACGTCTCAGTTTGTGTCTCCCCACACCATCTCTCCCTCCCTCGCTCCCTCCCTCTCTCTCTCTTTTTCTCCCTGTCTCCCTCCCTCTCTCTCTCTCTGTCTCTATCTCAGAGTTCCAGCTCAGATGATTAACCTCTTTATCCATGTGTTATGAACACGACACTTTGTCTCTCTCCCGTTTTCTAGGATGTTGCCAGGACTGGAGAATTGTAGCAATGAGGATAGGCAGGGGTTGTTGTCCTTGGAACAGAGAAGGCTGAGGGGAGATCTGATTGAAATGTACAACATTTTGAGGGTCCTGGATGGAGTGGAGGTGAAGCGCAGAGAACCATAGCAGAAAGATCAGTGATGAGGGGGCATAGATTGAAAGTGATTGGTAGAACATTTAGAGGGGAGTTGAGGAAAATCTTTTTCACCCAGAGGGTCGTGATGGTCTGGAGCTCACTGCCTGAAAGAGTAGTTGAGGCAGAGACACTCAACTCATTCAAAAGGAGTCTGGATAGTCACCTCAAGTGCCGTAAACTGCAGGGCTTGGACCAAATGCTGGAAGGTGGGATTAGAATAGGTTGATCATTTTCCGGCTGGCACAGAGAGGATGGGCCAAGTGGCCACTTAAAATTTCTATGATGCCCTCTCCAACTCTATTTTTCCCTCTGTTCCCCTCTGAATTCCAGTTTCTCCCTCTCTGTTACCCTCTGAATCCCAGTCGCTCCACCTCTGTTACTTTCTGAATCCCAGTCTCTCCCTCTCTGTTAACCTCTGAATCCTAGTCTCTCCCCCTCTGTTACTCTCTGAATCCCAGTCTCACCACCTCTGTTAACCTCTGAATACCAGTCACTCCCTCTCTGTTACCCTCTGAATCCCAGTCTTTCACAACCTGTTACCCTCTGAATCCCAATTTCTCCCCCTCGGTTACCCTCTCAATCCCAGTCTCTCCCTCTCTGTTAACATCTGAATCCCAGTCTTTCTCTGTTACCCTCTGAATCCCAGTCTCTCCCCCTCTGTTACCCTTTGAATCCCAGTCTCTCCCTCTCTGTTACTCTCTGAATGCCAGTATCTCCCTCTTTGTTACCCTCTGAATCCCAGTCTTTCACAACCTGTTACCCTCTGAATCCCAGTCTCTCCCTCTCTGTGAACATCTGAATCCCAGTCTTTCACAACCTGTTAGCCTCTGAATCCCAGTCTCTCCCCCTCTGTTACCCTCTCAATCCCAGTCTCTCCCTCTCTGTTAACATCTGAATCCCAGTCTCTCTCGCTCTGTTCCCCTCTGAATCCCAGTCTCTCCCCCTCTGTTATCCTCTGAATCCCAGGCTCTCCCCCTCTGTTACCCTCTGAATCCCAGTCTCTCCCTCTCTGTTACCCTCTGAATCCCAGCCACTCCCTCTCTGTTACGCTCTGAATCCCAGTCTCTCCCTCTGTTACTCTCTGAATCCCAGTCTCTCCCCCTCTGTTACCCTCTGACTCCCAGTCTCTCCCCCTCTGGTACCCTCTGAATCCCAGTCTCTCCCTCTCTGTTACTCTCTGAATGCCAGTCTCTCCCTCTCTGTTATGCTTTGAATCCCAGTCTCTCCCTCTCTGTTACCCTCTGAATCCCAGTCTTTCACAACCTGTTACCCTCTGAATCCCAGTCTCTCCCTCTCTGTGAACATCTGAATCCCAGTCTTTCACAACCTGTTAGCCTCTGAATCCCAGTCTCTCCCCCTCTGTTACCCTCTCAATCCCAGTCTCTCCCTCTCTGTTAACATCTGAATCCCAGTCTCTCTCGCTCTGTTACCCTCTGAATCCCAGTCTCTCCCCCTCTGTTATCCTCTGAATCCCAGGCTCTCCCCCTCTGTTACCCTCTGAATCCCAGTCTCTCCCTCTCTGTTACCCTCTGAATCCCAGCCACTCCCTCTCTGTTACGCTCTGAATCCCAGTCTCTCCCTCTGTTACTCTCTGAATCCCAGTCTCTCCCCCTCTGTTACCCTCTGAATCCCAGTCTCTCCCTCTCGGTTACCCTCTGAATCCCAGACTCACCCTCTGTTCCCCTCTGAATCCCAGTCTCCCTCCCTGTTACCTGACCAGAGCTTTATAAATGTTCAGCACACCCTCTCTGCTTTTCCACTCACTGAACACAGTGTACATTGTGGTACAGTGATATTCCCCAGGGGTTTTGATTATGACCACTGACCTTTTTGATATTTCAATGCCTGAGACTTGGGTATACAGGGCATAACTTCAACATTATGCCATTTGCAATGTAATAAACAGGGAAGGGAATAGTCGTGGACTTCAGGAGAATAGAGGCAGTCTGGTGAAATGGTCAGACACATAGCAGCTTAACCTCAATGCTGAGAAATGTCAAATGATGTATTTCGGAAGGAAGGCTGAGGAGAAGCGATATAAACTAAATAGTCGAATGTTAAAATGGGTGCAGGGACAGGGAAATCTGGGATTTCATTTGTGCCACTTTTTACATTTAAAATATTCAATTTGGGGCTTGCAATCTCTAAGTTGAATTTAGATGCATCCTGAAAAGTGTTAGCAAACATGTTGGGAAATGTGTCAAAAGCTGTTTCCATTCAGACATTCTGCATTGTGGAAGTGTGAGCTATCTTTGCAGAGACAGGAAATAGGGCTGTTTGAATGGACCTGCAGGTTTTCGCTGATGCAATAAGGTGAGAATTTGAATTGTGTCCCTTGCAGATACACAGAATTGAAGGTATTTACAGAACACCACATGAAGTAGTTTACCAATGTCTGACAAATTTCAAAGACTTCAGACACATGGAAGAGGCGAAGGGAACAATATATAAACCCTGAGACAGTCAGACAACAGCAGTAGGAAAATTAATCTCTTTTTATGGGTTTTAATTTGAAGGATTGATCTGATGATTGAAAAAGCAGGTGTTCAAATCCCACACTGGGCTGTTGTGAATTTGAATTCTGTTGTTTCTTAAAAAAACATAAATCTGAATTTAAAAAACCTTTAGCATGGAATGATTCGCTCCCGTCTACGAGTGCAAAGCCTGTGTGTGTCTCAGTTTTGCTGTATTTATTAACGATTTAAGATGATGGGGCAGAATGCAACATAGCCAAGTTGCCAATGACACAAAAATAGGCAGCATTGTAAGCAGTGTAGCTGGAAGCATCAAATTACAAAGAGATATTAATATCTCAAATAAATGGGCAAAACTGTGGTAGATAGACTTCCATGTCGGCAAAAAAAGACAAGAACAGAGTACATTATAAATGGTGTAAAGCTAGAAAGACTGGAGGTTTTTAGAATTTGAACATTACAGCGCAGCACAGGCCCTTCGGCCCTCGATGTTGCGCCGACCTGTGAAACCATCTGACCTACACTATTCCATTTTCATCCATATGTCTATCCAATGACCATTTAAATGCCCTTAAAGTTGGCGAGTCTCCTACTGTTGCAGGCAGGGCGTTCCACGCCCCTACTACTCTCTGAGTAAAGCAACTACCTCTCACATCTGTCCTATATCTATCACCCCTCAACGTAAAGCTATGTCCCCTCGTGTTTGCCATCACCATCTGAGGAAAAAGATTCTCACTATCCACCCTATCTAACCCACTGATTATCTTATATGTCTCTATTAAGTCACCTCTCCTCCTCCTTCTCTCCAACGAAAACAACCTCAAGTCCCTCAGCCTTTCCTCGTAAGATCTTCCCTCCATACCAGGCAACATCCTAGTAAATCTCCTCTTCACCCTTTCCAGAGCTTCCACATCCTTCCTATAATGCGGTGACCAGAACTGCACGCAATACTCCAGGTGCGGCCGCACCAGAGTTTTGCGCAGCTGCAGCATGACATCGTGGCTCCGAAACTCGATCCCCATACTAATAAAAGCTAACACACCATATGCCTTCTTGACAGCCCTATTAACCTGGGTAGCAACCTTCAGGGATTTATGCACCTGGACACCAAGATCTCTCTGTTCATCTCAACTACCAAGAATCTTCCCATTAGCCCAGTACTCTGCATTCCTGTTACTCCTTCCAAAGTGAATCACCTCGCACTTTTCCGCATTAAACTCCATTTGCCATCTCTCAGCCCAGCTCTGCAGCCTATCAATGTCCCTCTGTACCCTACAACATCCTTCGGCACTATCCACAACTCCACCGACCTTAGTGTCATCCGCAAATTTACTAACCCACCCTTCGACATCCTCTTCCAGGTCATTTATAAAAATGACAAACAGCAGTGGCCCCAAAACAGATCCTTGCGGTACACCACTAGTAACTAAACTCCAGGATGAACATTTGCCATCAACCACCACCCTCTGTCTTCTTTCAGCTAGCCAATTTCTGATCCAAAGCTCTAAATCACCTTCAACCCGATATTTCCGTATTTTCTGCAATAGCCTACCATGGGGAACCTTATCAAACGCCTTACTGAAATCCATATACACCACATCCACTGCTTTACCCTCATCCACCTGTTTGGTCACCATCTCGAAAAACTCAATAAGGTTTGTGAGGCACGACTTACCCTTCACATAACCGTGCTGACTATCGCTAATGAACTTATTCTTTTCAAGATGATTATAAATCCTGTCTCTTATAACCTTTTCCAACATTTTACCCACAACCGAAGTAAGGCTCACAGGTCTATAATTACCAGGGCTGTCTCTACTCCCCTTCTTGAACAAGGGGACAACATTTGCTATCCTCCAGTCTTCCGGCACTATTCCTGTCGACAATGACGACATAAAGATCAAGGACAAAGGCTCTGCAATATCCTCCCTAGCTTCCCAGAGAATCCTAGGATAAATCCCATCTGGCCCAGGGGACTTATCTATTTTCACACTTTCCAAAATTGATAACACCTCCTCCTTGTGAACCTCAATCCCATCTAGCCTAGTAGCCTGAATCTCAGTATTCTCCTCGACAACATTTTCTTTCTCTACTGTAAATACTGATGCAAAATATTCATTTAACACTTCCCCTATCTCCTCTGATTCCACACACAACTACCCACTACTATCCTTGATTGGCCCTAATCTAACTCTAGTCATTCTTTTATTCCTGATATACCTATAGAAAGCCTTAGGGTTTTCCCTGATCCTATCCGCAAATGACTTCTCGTGTCCTCTCCTTGCTCTTCTTAGCTCTCCCTTTAGATCCTTCCTGGCTAGCTTGTAACTCTCAAGCGCCCTAACTGAGCCTTCACGTCTCATCCTAACATAAGCCTTCTTCTTCCTCTTGACAAGTGCTTCAACTTCTTTAGTAAACCACGGCTCCCTCGCTCGACAACTTCCTCCCTGCCTCACAGGTACATACTTATCAAGGACACGCAGTAGCTGCTCTTTGAATAAGCTCCACATTTCGATTGTTCCCATCCCCTGCAGTTTCCTTCCCCATCCTACGCATCCTAAATCTTGCCTAATTGCATCATAATTTCCTTTCCCCCAGCTATAATTCTTGCCCTGCGGGATATACCTGTCCCTGCCCATCGCTAAGGTAAACCTAACCGAATTGTGATCACTATCACCAAAGTGCTCACCTACATCTAAATCTAACACCTGGCCGGGTTCATTACCCAGTACCAAATCCAATGTGGCATCGCCCCTGGTTGGCCTGTCTACATACTGTGTCAGAAAACCCTCCTGCACACACTGGACAAAAACTGACCCATCTAAAGTACTCGAACTATAGTATTTCCAGTCGATATTTGGAAAGTTAAAGTCCCCCATAACAACTACCCTGTTAGTCTCGCCCCTGTCGAGAATCATCTTCGCTATCCTTTCCTCTACATCTCTGGAACTATTTGGAGGTCTATAAAAGACTCCCAACAGGGTGACCTCACCTCTCCTGTTTCTAACCTCGGCCCATGCTACCTCAGTAGACGAGTCCTCAAACGTCCTTTCTCTCGCTGTAATACTCTCCTTGATTAACAATTCCACACCCACCCCCCCTCTTTTCCCATCTTCTCTGTTCTTACTGAAACATCTAAATCCCGGAACCTGCAACATCCATCCCTGCCCTTCTCTACCCATGTCTCCGAAATGGCCACTACATCGAGATCCCAGGTACCAACCCATGTTGCAAGATCACCCACCTTATTCTGGATGCTCCTGGTGTTGAAGTAGACACACTTTTAACCATGTTCTTGCTTGCCAGTGCACTCTTGCGTCCTTGTAACCTTATCCCTGACCTCACTACTCTCAACATCCTGTACACTGGAACTACAATTTATGTTCCCATCCCACTGCTGAATTAGTTTAAACCCCTCCCCCCCGAAGAGCACTTGCAAATCTTCCCCCCCCCACCCCACCCCAGGATATAGGTACCCCTCTGGTTCAGGTGAAGACCATCCTGTTTGTAGAGGTCCCACTTACCCCAGAAAGAGCCCCAGTTATCCAGGAAACCAAAACCCTCCCTCCTGCACCATCCCTGCAGCCACGTGTTCAACTCTTCTCTCTCCCTATTCCTCGCTTCGCTATCACGTGGCACGGGCAACAACCCAGAGATAACAACTCTGTTTGTTCTCGCTCTAAGCTTCCACCCTAGCTCCCTGAATTTCTGTCTTAACTCCCCATCTCTCTTCCTACCTATGTCGTTGGTGCCTATGTGGACCACGACTTGGGGCTGCTCCCCCTCCCCCTTAAGGATCCCAAAAACACAATCCGAGACATCACGAACCCTGGCACCTGGGAGGCAACATACCAACCGTGAGTCTCTCTCGTTCCCACAGAACCTCCTATCTGTTCCCCTTACTATGGAGTCCCTAATGACTATTGCTCTGCTCCTCTTCCCCTTTCCCTTCTGAGCAACAGGGACAGAATCTGTGCCAGATGCCTGTACCCCATTGCTTCCCCCTGGTAAGTCATCCCCCGCAACAGTAACCAAAACAGTATACCTGTTGTTGAGGGAAACGGCCACAGGGGATCCCTGCACTGCCTGCTGGTTCCCTCTCCTTCCCCTGACGGTAGCCCATCTACCGACTTCTTTTACCTGAGGTGTGACTACCTCCCCATAACTCCTCTCAATAACACCCTCCGCCTCCCGAATGATCAAAAGTTCATCCAGCTCCAGCTCCAGTTCCCTAACGCGGTTCTCGAGGAGCTGGAGTTGGGTGCACTTCCCGCAGATGCAGTCAGCAGGGACACTCTTGGCGACCCTGACCTCCCACATTCTGCAGGAGGAACATACAACTGCCTTAACTTCCATTCCCTCTATTCTAAATTCCCAACAAATCTACTGAAAAACCAAAAAAAAAATGCCTGAACTTGTTATGTTAGCAATCCAATGGAAAGAATGTAAATAAAAAGCTTACCTTATCAACACAACAGAGTCCTTTTTTTTGGTTAGAGGAGGAGGGTGGGTGGGAGACACTACACGTGTAGTGTCTCGAGTACAGAAACCACCCAAATATATAGTTTTTACTTCCCCAGCAGTCCCCTGGTCCTCCGAAAACAAAAGGGAATTAACTTCTAAACTTCCACTGAAATTGACTTCCCAGCTGTTAGCTCGCTCTCGCACCTCCGCTACAGTCAATCTGCAGTCACCAAAACTAAAAGAAAGAGATCAGAAACCACCCAAATATAGAGTTTTTACTTACCCAGCAGTCCCCTGGTCCTCTGAAAACAAAAGGGAATTAACTTCTAAACTTCTACTGAAATTGACTTCCCAGCTGTTAGCTCGCTCTCGCACCTCCGCTACAGTCAATCTGCATTCACCAAAACTAAAAGAAAGAGATCAGAAACCACCCAAATATATAGTTTTTACTTACCCAGCAGTACCCCGGTCCTCCGAAAACAAAAGACTTGGGGGCTCTGTGACCATTTGAGTGCAGTGTAGATTTACCAGAATAATGACTGGACTCCAAGGGTTTAATTACGAGGTGATATTACACAAACTAGGGATTTATTCCCTGGAACGTAGGAGCATCAAGGTGATTTGTTCAAAGGTGTTGAGATATTAAGGGGAACTGATGGTGTAGTTTGGGAGAAACTATTTCGGCAGCTTGGGAACATGGGCACAGGAGTAGGCCATTGAGCCCATCGAGCATGCTCTGCCATTCAATACGATCATGGCTGATCATCCACTTCAATGCCTTTTTCCCTGACTGAGCTTCCACAGCCCACTGGGGTAGAGAATTCCAAAGATTCACAACCCTCTGAACAAAGACATTTCTCCCCATCTCTGACCTAAGTGGCTTCCCCCTTATTTTGAAATTGTGTCCCCTGGTTCTAGACTCCCGAACCAAAGGAGACACCTTACCTGCATATAACCTGTCTATCCCTTTAGGTATTTTGTATGTTTCCATAAGATCACCTCTCATTCTTCTAAAGTCCAATGAGTATCGGCCCAACCTGTTCAACCATTCCTCATAAGACATCCCCTTCATCCCAGGAATCAGCCAAGTGAACCTTCTCTGAACTGGTTCCAATGCATCCAGGCCTGACCATTTATCCACTTTCAAAGATGCCAAACACCTCAATATTTCCCCTCACTCTGTTTATCCCATCCAATACTTCACACTCCTCCTCTTTAACCACAATATCTGCATCGTTCCCCCTCTTTTATAAAGACGGACACAGAGAATTCATTAAGAACCATGCCCACATCTCCCACCTCCACACACACATTCCCTTTTTGGTCCCGAATACTCTGTCCTTAGTAATTCTCTTGCTCTTCATGTCTTTATAAAACATCTTTGTGATTTCATTGCTTTTAATGATAATATTATTTTCCGGCCATTTCTTTGCTCTCCTAATTTGCTTTTTAATTTCACCCCTGAACTTTCTATACTCCTCCCAGCTTTCTGTGGTATTGAGCTCTCGGTATCTGACATAAGCTTCCCTCTTGTGCCTTATCGTACCCGGATTGATCCCTGGCATCCAAGGGGCTCTAGATTTGGGAGTCCCACCCTGTTTGTCTTTGTGTGAACATGTTTGATATCAACCCTCAGTAACTCTCACTGCTCTGACACTGATTGACCTTCAAGTAGCTGTTTCCAGTCCACTTTGCTAAAATCCCCCATCTCTGGAACCACCATCCCCACTGCTCCCTCCAAAGGACTCTCACATCCTTCCTAAAGTGTGATCACCAGAATTGGATGCGGTATTCTGTTCATGGCCTAACCAGAGGCTTATAAACATTCAGCATAAATTTCATGCTTTTGTACTCAAAACCTCTATTTATGAAGCCCAAGATCCCATATGCTTTGTTGACTACGTTCTCAATATGTCCTGCCACCATCAAAGATATATGTACATGTATCCCCAGGTCTCTCTGTCCCTAGAACTGGGCCATTAAGTCTATATTCCCTCTCCCTATCCCTTCTGCCCACCTCACATTTCCCTGTATTAAATTCCTTCTGCCATTTGTCTGCCCATCCCACTCACATATCTGTGTCCTGTTGCAGTCGATTGGTGTCATCCTCACTGTTTGCATCTCCTCCAAGTCTGGGATCATGGGGAAATATTGAAATTTTACAAGAAGCACTGACTTTTGGGGAACACTGCTGTCTACCATCTCCCAGTCTGAAAAACAACCATTTCCCACAACTCGCTGTTTTCTGTCCTTTCACCAATTTTTGATCCAAGCTGACACTGGCCCTCCTATCCCATGGGCCTCAGTTTTGGGAACCATATTTTTATGTGCTACTTTGTCAAGCGCTTTCTTCAAATCCATATAAAACCCATTGCATTCCCTTCATCAACCTTCTCTGTTACTTCATCAAATCCATGCTGGCTTTCCCTAATGAACTCAAACCTCTCCAAGTGCCTGTTGCTTTTTTTCTCTTTCAATGATTTCTCCAATTGTCCTTTTGAAAGTTACTATTGAATCTGTCTCCACCACTATCAGACATTGCATTTCAAATCTGAAGCGCTTGTGTAAAAAAATAAGTTCCTCATGTCACCAATGTTTGTTTTTGCCGATCACCTTCAATCTGTGCTCTCTGGTTATCAATCCGTCAGCCATTGGAAACACTTTCTCTTTATTTTCTCCATCTAAAGCTTTCATGATTTTAAACACCTCGATCAAATCTCCTTTTAATCTTCTCTTCTCCATGGAGAACAACTCCAGTTTCTCCAGTCTATCTGCGTAACTGTAATAATCTCATCCAGGAACCGTTCTAGTAAGTCTCTTCTGTACATTCACCAAAGCCTCCATGTCTTTCCTAAAGTGTGGTCCCAGAATTGGACACAATACTGCAGCCGAGGACAAACTATTATTTTATAAATGTTAAGCAGCACTTCCTGACTTTTACACTCTCGACCTGTTTATAAAGCTCAGGATCCCGTCGGCTTTAATAACCCATCAGCAAAGAGGGAAATTCTACAAGAACAATTGATCAGTTCCCTTCGACATGAATCCGTGGGTTGTTCCAAGGTTGGCGGGAGGGTTTAGAGAGAACCCCAATGTGGTCATTTTTTTCAAACAGATAACCATCAATGCATTGGCAGGGATATTAATAAAGCCCGTCGGAAGCCAGGAGGCGGCCATTCGGCCCCTCGAGACTGTCCTGCCCATTCATTCAGGTCATGGCAGATTTGCTCCTTCTCCACATTGAGCTCTCTCGGCTCCGAAAAAATTAATGCCCTTTCCTAACAAATCTCTACTGACAATCAGGAATTAATGTCACTTCCTGTTAATACTGGGGAATTCCTTCCCTAAACCTCTTCATCTCTCTATCTCTCATTCCTGTTTAAAGACGTTCCTTAAAACTAACCTCTTTGACCAAGCTTTTGGTCATCAGCCTTAATCTCAACTTCTGTGGGTTTGGTGTCAGATTTAGTTTTATAATGCACCCTGCGTAGCGCCTTTGGGACTTTTTATTCCTCACCTTCTCCTTCACTCCGTCTCTCTCTCTCTCCCCCCGTTCACACCCCCGTCTCTCCCTCTCGCTCTCTCTTCATCCCCACACCCCCTCTCTCTTTTTCTCCCCCTCACCCCGTCTCTCCCTCTTTCTCTCTCTTTGGCCCCTGCAACCCCTCTCTCTCTCTTTCTCCCCCTCACCCCCTCTTTCCCTCTCACTCTCTTTATCCCCCCTGCCCCTCTCTCTCTCTCTTTCTCCCCTTCACCCCCCGTCTCTCTCTCTATCTCTTTGAAAAATTCAGCGATGGGATAATGCATTCAATGCCAAAGGGATGTGGTTGGATTCTCTCTTGATGCAGATGGTCATTGCCTGGTGCTTGTGAGATGTGAATGTTACTTGCCACTGGTCGGCCCAAGCCTGAATGTTGTCCGGGTCTTGGTGCATGTGGCTCTGGATTGCTTCATTATCTGAGGCAAAATACTGTGGATGCTGGAAATCTGGAAAGCATCGAGCTGAATCACCAACTCTGCTTCTCTCTCCACAGATGCTGCCTGACCTGCTCAGTATTTAAATCACTTTCTGCTGGGTTCTCAGCTGAAGATGGTTGGGCTGAGGACACTGCCCTGATAAACTCCTGCAGTGAAGGCCTGGGACTGAGATGATTGACTTCCAACAACCACAACCATCTTCCTTTGTGCTCGGTATGATTCCAACCAGTGGAGAGTTTCCCCCCGATTCCCACTGACTTCAGTTTTACTCAGGCTCCTCGATGCCACACTCGGTCAAACACTCCCTTGATGTTAAGGTCAGTCTCTCTTCCCAGTAGTAGACAGGAGTGAATCATTCCCTTTGACCCATTGTATAATGAACATACTCTGCTTCTTCACAGCCTGAAACAGGACTGTACACGGGCTATTAATGTAGCCCATCAAACACTCCCAGAGCAGCTTCAGCACAGCTTAGGAACACAGTACAGTTCCTTCAACATTCTCTCTCTGTCTCTCCCTCCATCTATGTCTGACACTAGGAGAGAGACAGAGGGAGAGAGGGTTCGATATGAAGGCAGAGAGAGGGCTGTAGAGAGGGACAAAGTTGGAGAGAGAGAGGTTGTTGAGGTGAATGAAAAGGATAATGTAAGATATATTAATTTGATGTAATCCATCACTGCTGTGTACACAAACATATAAGAGATAAATGTGGAGAGACAAAAACATCGGGAGAGGAAGAAATGTAGATGAAGTTGGGGCCCAGGCGGATACTTTTGATGATCCAGAAGGAATAGCCTCCATTTTAAACATCCAGCAAGCTATTCCACTGTGGGAGCCATCACACCCTCATGATATTGGTTGTGCAAATGTCATGCTGGCAAATTGGTTAATTTTTAAATATGTGACTTATAGATTCTTCTTAACCAAAAGTATTAAGAGATAAGGGGCAAAGCCAGGATATATGGTGTAAGTTAGATCACAGATCAGCCATGATCTCATTGGATGCTGGAACAGGGTTGTGGGGTTAAATTGCATCCTCCTCTTCCAATATCCACAGTGAAGTATCCTTCTTCTTCTTTTAGTCACCCTGTCAGTCTATATCTCTCTGTTTCTCTCTTTCTGTCTCTCTGTATGTCTGTTTCGGACAATGTAGAGTGAGATTCACTCTGTATCCACCCCATGATGTTCCTGCCCTGGGAGTGTGTGATGGGACAGCATAGAGGGAAATTTACTCTGTGTCAAACCCAACATTGTGCTTGTCTTGGGAATGCTTAATGGGACAGTGTAGCTGGAGCTTGACTCTATATCCCTGGAATCTTGAAGGCTAAGGAGTGATTTGATGATTGGTTTCAAGATAATAAGGGAAACTGACAGGGTGGACAGAGAGTAGCAATTCCCACTGGCCTTGGAGTCTAGAACTTGGGGACATAGTCTAAAAATATAAATGTAGTCTAAAAATGTCTCTCTCTATCCCTCCATCTGTCCTTCCCTCAATGTCACTACATCTCTCTCCTTCTCTCTCTGTCTCCCTGTCCCTCCATCTGTCTTTCCCTCCCTGTCATTCCCTCTCACTCCTTCTATCTCTGTCTCTCTCTCTCTCTGTCCCTCCATCTGTCTTTCCCTCTCTGTCTCTCCCTCTCTCTCCTTCTATCTCGGTCTCTCTCTCTGTCCCTCCATTAGTCTTTCCCTCTCTGTCACTCCCTCTCTCTCCTTCTATCTCTGTCTCTCTCCCTCTGTCCCTCCATCTGTCTTTCCCTCTCTGCCACTCCCTTTCTCTCCTTCCATCTCTGTCTCTCTCTCTCTCTGTCTCTCCGTCTGTCTTTCCCTCTCTGTCTCTCCCTCTCTCTACTTCTCTCTCTTTGTATCTCCATCTGTCTTCCCCCCCCCCCACTGTCTCTCCATCTCTCACCTTCTATCCCTCTCGCTCCCTCTCTCTCCTTCGCTCTCTGACTCTTTCACTGTCCCTCCATCTGTCTTTCCCTCCCTGACACTTCATCTCTCTCCTCCTCTCTCTGTCTCTCACTCTGTCCCTCCATCTGTATTTCCCTCCCTGTCACACCCTCTCTCCCCTTCTCTCTCTGTCTCTCACTTTGTCCCTCCATGTGTCCTTTCCTCCCTGTCACTCCATCTCTCTCCTCCTCTCTCTGTCCCTCCATCTGTCCCTCCATCTGTATTTCCCTCCCTGTCACTCCCTCTCTCTCCTTCCATCTCTGCCACTCTCTCTCTGTCTCTCCCTCTCTCTACTTCTCTCTCTTTGTCTCTCCATCTGTCTTCCCCCCACTGTCTCTCCATCTCTCTCCTTCTATCCCTCTCGCTCCCTCTCTCTCCTTCGCTCTCTGACTCTTTCACTGTCCCTCCATCTGTCTTTCCCTCCCTGACACTTCATCTCTCTCCTCCTCTCTCTGTCTCTCACTCTGTCCCTCCATCTGTATTTCCCTCCCTGCCACACCCTCTCTCCCCTTCTCTCTCTGTCTCTCACTTTGTCCCTCAGTGTGTCCTTCCTTCCCTGTCACTCCATCTCTCTCTTCTTCTCTCTGTCTCTCACTCTGTCCCTCCATCTGTATTTCCCTCCCTGTCACTCCCTCTCTCTCCTTCCATCTCTGCCACTCTCTCTCTCTCTCTATCCATCTGTCTTTCCCTCTCTGTCTCCCCATCTCTCTCCTCTCTCTGACTCTCTCTCTCTTCATCTGTTTTCCCCACCCCCTGCCACTCCCTCTCTCTCATTGTATCTCTCTCTCTGTCTCTCTCTCTGTCCCTCCATCTGTCTTTCCCACACGGTACCTTACTGTTGTAATAAAGTCAAATAGTATCTATTCATCCCACTGGGGCAAAATTTCACTGGCTCAACATTCTCACCAAATACGAAAGCATTCCACAAAGCAAGACTCACAAATTCAACACAAGTTTACTTTTCTGAGTCTCACTGCTCTGTTCTGATTCTCTGAGGAATTACTGATGCTTATCCTCCACATGAGCAGTCGTCCTAATCCCGTGTGCCTGTCCCGCTCCCAAACCGGGCATCCACTTACGTTAAGGCAATGATACAGGAGCGTCTCAGTGACTGAGGCAGGTGAGTCTTGAGGCTGAGCCGGGCACAGTGAGTGACCCGGGTTAATCCAACACTCCAGGGAATGTTGAAACGGAGCTTTACTCATTATCTCAGCCATGCTGCACCTTCTCTGAGAGTGTTCGATGGGGCAGTGCAGACGAGGAGAGTTATTCCTTATCCATTTTAAACACGGAGAAGTGAATATCCAAGAGATTGTTTTAAATGTGCTGAGGGTTTCTGCCTCTACCACCCTTTCAGGCAGTGAGTTCCAGACACCCACCAGCCACTGGGTGAATAAACTATTGATGTGATTTGTTCAGTTAAGTTTGATCTCAATATTTCCCCAGGATGTTGATGCTGGGGGATTCAGCGATGGGATAATGCTTTGAATGCCAAGGGGATGTGGTTGGATTCTCTCATGTTGCAGATGGTCATTGCAAGGCACTTGTGTGACATGAATGTTACTTGCCACTGGTCGGCCCACGCCTGAATGTTGTCCGGGTCTTGGTGCATGTGGCTCTGGATTGCTTCATTATCTGAGGTAAAATACTGTGGATGCTGGAAATCTGGAAACCATCGAGCTGAATCACTACCTCTGTTTTTCTCTCTCCACAGATGCTGCCTGACCTGTTCAGTTTTTCCAGAATTTCCTGCTGGGATTTCATTATCTGAGGAGGTGCGAATGGAACTGAACACTGTGCAATCAACAGTGAACGTCTCCACTTCTGACCTTCTGATGGAGGGCAGGTAGGTGATTGAGGAAGCAACTGAAGATGGTTGGGCCTCGGACACTACTCTGAGGAACTCCTGCAGTGATGTCCTGGGACTGAGATGATTGACTTCCAACAACCACAACCATCTTCGCTTGTGCTCGGTATGCCTCCAACCAGCAGATTCCCACTGACTTCAGTTTTACTCGGGCTCCTCGATGCCACACACGCTAAAACGCTGTCTTGATGTTAAGGTCAGTCTCTCTGCCCAGTAGCAGACAGGAGAGAATCATTCCATTTGCATCCACTGCTCGAACAGACCTCTCTGCTTCTTCCAGACTTTGTCCCACTCTACAGCCCTCTCTCTGCCTTCATATCTAGACCCTCTCTCCCTCTGTCTCTCTCCTCGTTTCAGAGAGAGCAGGTTCCTTCAACATTCTCTCTCTGTCTCTCCATCCTGCTATCTCTGAAACGAGGAGAGAGACAGAGGGAGAGAGGGTTAGATATGAAGGCAGAGAGAGGGCTGTAGAGTGGGACAAAGTTGGAGAGAGAGAGGTTGTTGAGGTGGATGAAAAGGATAATGTAAGATATATTAATTTGATGTAATCCTTCACTGCTGTGAACGCAAACATATAAGAGATAGATATGGAAAGAGAAAAAATATCGGCAGAGGGGGAGAAATGGAGATGAACATGGGGCCCAGACAGACACTTCGGATGATCCTGAAGTATTAGCCTCCATTTTAAACATTCGGCAAGCTATTCCACTGTGGGTGCCTTCATGCCCGCATGATATTGGTCTTGAAAATTTTCTGCTGGCCTAATTGTTAATTTTTAAATCTGTGATTGATAGGTTCTTTTTATCCAAAAGTATTAAGAGATAAGGGGCAAAGGTGGGATACATGGTGTTATTGAGATCACTGATCAGCCATGATCTCACTGAATGCTGGAACAGGGTCAAGGGGTTAAATTGCCTCCTCATCTTCCTATGTCTGATGTTAAATATCCTTCTTTCTCTCTCAGTCACCCTGTCAGTCTGTTTCTCTCTGTTTCTCTCTTTCTGTCTCTCAGTGTGTCTGTTTCGGACAGTGTGGAGTGAGATTCACTCTGTATCCACCCCATGATGTTCCTGTCCTGGGACTGTTGGATGGGACAGTGTAGAAGGAGCATTACTTTGTATCTAATCCATGCTCTACCTGTCTGGGGAATGTTGATGGGAGAGTGCAAACGGAGAGGTCTGGGACCAGGGTCCTCATGGGGAGGACTTAATGGTGCCTCCTAATTGACCAGTTAGCAATATTGGTGCTCCAGGGATGAAAGGGGCAGTGGTTGAGTGGATATGACATTGGCTGAGAGAGTGGACAATGGTTGTATCAGACTGGAGGGAGGTATGCAGTGCAGGATCATATTAGGACCACTGCTCTTTTTGATATATACGAATGACTTGGTCTTGTG
This sequence comes from Heterodontus francisci, assembly GCF_036365525.1. NCBI lineage: Eukaryota > Metazoa > Chordata > Chondrichthyes > Heterodontiformes > Heterodontidae > Heterodontus > Heterodontus francisci. The sequence continues at coordinate 4,595,771 of NC_090398.1, forward strand.
GTTCCAGGACATAACTTCAATTTTTGCCAATGTTTGTGACATCTGCAATGTAATAAACATGGAAGGGACTAGTAGCAGACTTCAGGAGGAGAGAGGCAGTCTGGTGAAATGGAACACACAAGAACAAATGAATTAGGAGCAGGAGTAGGCCATTCGGCCCCTCGAGCCTGCTCTGCCATTCAATGGCTGATCTGATTGTGAACTCAACTCCACTTTCCTGTCTGCGTCCCATAACCCTTGACTCACTACTTGATCAAAAATCTATCTAACTCAGCCTTGAATATGTTCAATGATCTAGCCACCACTGCTCTCTGGGGAAGAGAATTCCACAGACTAACCACCCTCTGAGAGAAAAACATTTCTCCTCATCTCAGTTTTAAATGGGACGTCCCTAATTTTTAAACTGTGTCCCCCAGTTCTGGTCTCCCCAACAAGTGGAAACTTCCTCTCAGCATCCACCCTATCCAGTCCCCTCGGGACCTGAGATGTTTCACTCAGATCACCTCTCATTCTTCTAAACTCCAGTGGGTATAGATCCAACCTGTTCAACCTTTCCTCATAGGACAACCCCTTCATCCCAGGAATCAGCCCTGTGAACCTTCTCTGAACTACGTCGAATGCAATTATATAATTTCTTCAGTAAGGAGACAGAAAGTGTCGCCTAACTTATGCCCTGCACAGCTGTAGCAACACTTCCCTACTTTTATATTCTATTCCCCTTGTAATAAACAACACTGTTCCATTTGCCTTCCAAACACTCGTTGTGCCTGCATAGTAACATTTAGTAATTCATGTACCAGGACCCCCAGATCGCTCTGTCCCGTAGAGTTCTGCAGTCTCTCTCCATTTCAATAACATACTGCTATTTATTCTTCCTGACACATTCTACTCCATCTGCCAAATGTTTGTCCACTCACTTAACCAATGGAAATCTCTTTGTAGACTCTTTATGTCCTCTTGACAGTTTACTTTGCAACCTATCATTGGACAGACACAGGTTAACTTCAATGCTGAGAAATGTGAAGTGATGGATTTTGGAAGGAAGACTGTGGGAGAGTCAATCTAAACTAAATGGTACAATGTTTAAATGGGTGCAGGAACAGAGAGACCTGACACATCCAGGAGCTGACAGTGTCTCTCTCTCCCCCCTCTTTTTGCTGTCTCTCTTTCAATACCAATCCTGACTTTTCTCGGAATCCTTCTTGGTTGAATAGTACCCTGAAATGTTACAAGGAACAAGTCACATTTCTGTGGTATTTTCTATATCTTAATGATTCAATTTGGAGCTTGGATTGTGTCAGGTAAATGTGGTTTCTCATTCAGACATTCCTGCATTGTGGAACTGTCAGTTATCTGTTCAGGGACAGGATATCGTGGTGTTTGAATGGGGTTGAAGATTTTGGTTGATTGAATAGGGTGTGAATTAGATTGTGGATTGTGTCCCTGAAGGTCTTTAAGCCGATGTTCTGGGAGAATGAAGTGATTTACCAATGTCTGAACAACATCAAAGTCTTTAGACACATGAAAGAACAAGATTGGGGACAATATACAGAATCTGAGACAGTCAGGCAACAACAGGAGGAAGGTGAATGTCTTTTACAGTTTGTAATCTGAAAGCCTGAGCTAATGACTGAAAAAGCAGGAGATCAAATCCCTCATTGGGCTCTTGTGAATTTGAATTTCTCTGAAAATAAAAAATAACTCTGGAATAATAAATCCTCCAGGATGAAATGATTCCCCCTCACTGCTCTGACACTGATTTACCTTCGAGTAGTTTTTTCCAGTCCACTTTTTCTAAATCGCCTTCCACCGGCCCAGGTTCATTCCCTAAAACTAAGTGTCAAACTGACCCATCTCTTGTTGACCTTGCTACGTACTGGCCTAAAAAAGTTCCCCTGAATGTATATTTAGAATTCTGTATCCTCGATACAAAGCAACGGAAGGTGATATTAGGATCTACAGCTGGGTTTTAAGGAACGTTTTTAAGCAGACAGACAGAGAGGTGGACAGGGTTAGGGAGATAACTCCAGTGCTTAGGGCCCAGGCAGCTGAAGGCACCGCTGCCAATGGTAGAGCAATAGAATCAGGGTAGATAAACAAGGCAGAAAAAGAGGAGTGCAGCCCCCTTGGAGTGATGCAGTCCTTGAGGAGCCTGGAGATAGGGAGGGTTATCGGGGATGGAGGATATCCATGAGACAAGGAAGGTTGTAGTGTAAGTCCTTGAAGAGGTTACAGATATAAGGAGGTTATAGGGTCTGGAGGAGGTTGACGACTTCGGGAGGTTGCAGAGACTGGAGGAGGCTACGGAGAAAATGAGGGCTGTATGGTCTGCAGGACTCTCCAAAGATAGGGCGGGGTAATGCAATGGAGGGATTGTAAAGGATGAGCAGAATTTAAAAATTGAGGCCTTTCTGGACCAGAAGCCAAGGTAAGTCAGCAACCACAGGATGTGATGTGCAAATGGGGTTTGGTGCGAGTTAAGACATGGGTATAGTTGTGGATGACCTCAAGATAAGGAAGCAAGCCAGGATTGTATGAGAATAGTTGAGTCAAGAGTGAACACAGGAATGGATGAGGGTTTCAGCAGCAGATGAGCTGAGTCACGGGTATTGTCTGGAGATTTTACAGAGTTTGAAGTAGGCACTCTCTGTGATGGAACAAATATGTAATTGGAAGGTGATCTCAGTTTGTGAAATGTCTGGTTCAGCTTGTGAAATAGATGAAGTCAGTGGTTGGAGAACACAGTTTGTAGCAGGGCCGAGTAGAATCATTTCTACTTTCCCAATACTTAAATGGAGCAAATTTCTGCCATTCCAGGATTGGATTTCAGAGAAGCCGTCTTATAATTTAGCAACTTTGGAGGTGTTGACAGTGGTGGTGAGGTAGAGCTGGGGGTTTCCAGCGTACACATGAAAATTATCAGCTTGTGTTCAGATGATGTGGCTGAGGGGCAGCATTTGGATGAGAAAGAGGAGGGGGCAAGGATCGATCTTTGGGGAACACGAGAGGTAACGTTGCAAGAGCAAGAACAGAAACCATTGCAAGTGATTTCTCCAACTACAATTTGATAAATAAGAATGGAACCGGGCAAGAACAGTCCCATCTAGCTGGACGACAGTGGAAAGATTTTGGAGGTGGACTGTGTGGCCAACCGTGTCAAAGCCTGCAGACAGGTCTGGAAGGATGAGGACGGATAGTTCAAATTTGTTGTCATCACATTGGATATTATTTGTGACTTTCATAAGAGCCATTACAGTACTATGGATGGAGTGGAAATCTGACTGGAGGGATTCCAACATAGAATTCCAGGAAAGATGGCCATGTATTTGATGGGTGACAACACGTTCAATGAGTTTGATGAGGAAAAGGAAGTTGGAAATGGGGCTGTAGCTTGCAAGGACAGAGCGGATCAAGGGGTTTTTTTGTCAGGGGAAAGGTGATAATGGGAGATTTGTCGGAGAGAGGGACAGAAACTGAGCAGACAAATGTGGTAACACTGTCAGTGAACACGGGGTCTCGGCCCCGTTCATCCCAGCAGCTGCTAGGTTGAGGCACCGGATCTGCCAGTTTCTGTGCTGAGCCCGTCACAATTCCCTCGCACTGGCTCACTACTTCTATGCTAGTTCCTCAGTTGACTCGGAGAAAGAGGAAGAATGAGAGATGGCAGTGACCGGGGGAGGGGAAATAGAAGGAAGATGGGCGGAATAAAGGGATTCCAGCAGAAAAAAAAGTCAGTTGACAGGAGAGGATGTCGAACAGCTGCAACATTTAGCATTTGTGCCCACCAGAGTATTTTGTGTCATCCAACTATCAGCCATCTATTTCCCACCACTATGCTGCTCTTTGCCGTGTGTGACCCCTGCCTGCCCCCGGCCCCACCAGTTTATTTTTGGTCATCCAGCTGCCGTCCCCATTTGCCCATGGGGATAAATATTACATCCATGGCCTGGAAACTCTGGGACCCGCCTCTGGGCTGCTCTCAGAAGTTTTGGCTATTCGTTATTTGAATAATTGATTTAAGTGGATATTTGAACGTCCTCTTGAGCTGCTCTCTGAACTTGGACTGAGTCGGCCCGTAAATAAATCTTTCCAGGTTCATATGTAAAGTAAAAGGGGACATTCTTTAAACATAGCAGAATGCTGGTTGTTGCTAGAACTGCAGCTGCAGTTTTCTCGGTGCAATATTTTGTTTTCAGCTTCGGGCAACAAATGGCCACAAATCGATCAAAGGTGAAAGATTAGATTAGATTGGATTAGAGATACAGCACTGAAACAGGCCCTTCGAGTCTGTGCCGAACATCAACCACCCGTTTATACTAATCCTACACTAATCCCATATTCCTACCAAACATCCCCACCTGTCCCTATATTTCCCTACCACCTACCTACACTAGTGACAATTTATAATGGCCAATTTACCTATCAACCTGCAAGTCTTTTGACTTGTGGGAGGAAACCGGAGGACCCGGAGAAAACCCACGCAGACACAGGGAGAACTTACAAACTCCACACAGGCAGTACCTGGAATCGAACCCGGGTCCCTGGAGCTGTGAGGCTGCGGTGCTAACCACTGCGCCACTGTGCCGCCCTAAAGTTACTGTGAACCAGGCAGAACAGTCTCCCGCTGCACGGCTCAGGATAGTGATCAGACCACACACAGGAGTGATGTCCAGGAAAGATCCTGGGAAATAATAATAACGGAGGCGCCACAGTGTAACCTCACGAGTAATGACCAGTAGATCCGCCACCGCCATGACCACCAGGTAGCGAGTGGTGCAGGTGGAGAGGCCACACTTTCCCTGGGACAGGATCACAATCGCCAGTAAATCAACTGTAAGAGAGCGAAGGGAAAAGAGACTAGAAATCACTGGTGAGAAATTATCCTTGTCTGACCCAGACAGTAAAGGCAGTAATATAACATCAACAACAGGTGAATTAGGATCTAGTCAGAGGTTAAATGTAAAATCAAATCTCAACCAGGACAGCAGCCGCTCTCCAAACTGCCCACCCCAGAGTTTAAAGGATTCGGGATGGGGGACGGGCATTAAAAACTGCTTTGGGGAGGTGGGTTACAAGTTTAACTTTTTTAATGAGACGTGAATCTCTGATTTAATCTGTTCCACAGGTTTAACTCTGACCATCTGGGTTTCTCGTTTATAACCCACACCACATACAAAGATTGCTATGATTGGTAATTTGAACCAGACGACCCCTCTGGGACCGGACACCTTTCCCCTGAATTTGATGCTCCCACGTGAACGGATGGTCGCCAGGATCAGACCACCTAACTGTGTCCGACAGTCCCCCGGCCAGGACTATACTTCTGTGGTCCGATCTCTCCTGAGGATTTGACACACCCTCTCGCGGGATAAGACTCCTCCCTTGGGATGAGACCACCCCATCGGATTGACCCGACCTTGGGAACAGACCCACCCCCACAGTGGGATCACAGCCAGATCCCCAAACTGGGTTGAGACACCCCACCAGGGATCGAACTCTCCCGTGAGGCTGTACCCCCACTGTGTCTTTGATCACTTCCCTGCCCCTTGCCCCTACCCAGGCTCCGACCACGCACCAGGATAGGATACCCTCGCCAGCGTTGAGGACCAATCTCACTCCTGCACTGTCCGAATCCCCATATATAGACCACGCTACAGGATTGGAGATGCCACCCCAAGTTAAGGATCAGACGCTCCCTCTCTCCCTTTCCCACACTTAAACCACATTACTGGATAGCAGGTCAGTCTACGGGGTTGGATATCGACATCTCTGCCACTGGAGATGTCAACACTCTCTACCCCTCTGGAGTTAGGGGCTGGAGGTCCCCGATATGTGTCAGCTCTTCCCATAAACCGGGGTCATCATTTGGACCGCCCTAGTCCTGAGGCCTGCTCCAGAGTCTCCCCTGCCCGACTGCAAGCTAAGCCTATCAATCAGGCAGTCCTCAGGGTGGGGAACCAGTCAAGGATTAAAGAGGCCGTCTTTCATTCTGAAACTCAGCTCCCCACCTATGTCACTGACCCCTGTTAATATCCAGGCCTCGGTTTTGGAGGAAAAAATAAAATAAAGAAACTGCTGTAAATCTGATAAAAATGGGAGAAGGTTGAAAACACTCAGCAGATCAGGCTGCTACTGTGAGAGAAGTGCAGAGTTAAGGTTTCATACCATTGAGCTTTCATTCCAACCGGTAGATATTAGAGATTAACACTTTTAAAACAGTGAGAGTGCCTGTGAAAAGTGGATACATGGAGGAGGGAGGGAACAGACGCAAAGGTATGTGAGCGGGGGCAGGTCAGGAGTGATTCAGTGGCAAAAGGGATGAAGGTGCAAGGCGAATGGGGCAATTAGAGAAACAGAGGGTGGGTCCACAGGAGGTTTAACTGCTAACAAGGGAATAATAGAGGGGAAGGGGAGCATGGAAAATTCTGGCAACGAGGGGAAGGCTCCAGTTGCCTGGAAAAGTGACAGAGAATGGTGGGTAGATAGCAGGGAAGTGGGCCAACCTGCCAGCTATGTACCAATAGGGATGCTCACCCTCGAAACCACCCTACAATCCCTCCACTCCAAGTCAATCTCCATTATCAGCACAGGCCGTTCGAGAAGGTGGAACCAATGTTGACAATCAAAAGGTGTAAATCACATTGTTGAGCCCGACATGCAATCAAATGCCTAATCTGAAAATACAGTGCTATTTCTCATTGAACTTCAGTGGAAAAGTGTAGGACGTCGAGAATAGGGAAATCAGAGTGGGAGTCGGATGTAAAATTAAAGTGTCGAGCGATCAGAAGTTCAGGGTCACACTTGCAAACTAAATAGAAGAGTTCAGTAAAAACTATCACTCAAGCTAAGTTTCCTTCTGTCTCAATGTTCAGGGGGCTCCATTGTGAGCAGGGAATACAGTCATTAGATTATAAAAAAATACAAGCAAATCACTGTTTTAATAGGAATGTGTGGTTGGGGCCTTGGACAGTGGGAAGAAGAAGGTGAAAGGGCAGCAGTGACAACTCCTGTGCTTGTATGAAAATGTGCCTTTGGAAAGGGGATAAATGCTGGGGGTGATTGAGGGGTGTATCACGATGTCACAATAAGCAGGAGGATGGGAGTGGTGCGGAATATATTTTTCTGTATCAGACTTAGCTTGACATGACAGAAATGTTGGAGGATGGTGCGTTGAATGTGGAGGCTGGTATGGTGGAGGGTGAGGAGAAGAGAAACCTTATCATGGTTCTGGCACGGAGTGGAATTGGTGATGCAGAATATGGTATGGGCACAGTCGAGAACCCCATTAACCAAAGTGGACAGCCAATCCACGGAAATCCAGGTAGACAAGTTGAAGCCTAAAGGGAAGTAGCAGAGATGGGCCAGATGAAGAAGAGGGAGGGGTGGAAATCAAAAGCAAAATTGATGAATTTTTCCAGTTCAAGGAGCAATCTGGAAGTATCACCAGCAGAATAGAGTCATAGAGTTATACAGCATAAAAACAGGCCCTTCGGCCCATCGTATCTGTGCCGGCCATCAAGTTCCTAACTATTGTCGTTCTATTTTTCAGCACTTGGCCGCAGGCGTTTCAAATGTTCATCTAAATACTTCTTAAATCTTGTTAGGGTTCCTTCCTGTACCACCCCTTCAGGCAGTGCGTTCCAGATTCCAACCACCCTCTGTGTGAAAAATGTTTTCCTCAAATACTCTGTAAACTTCCTACCCCTTACCCTAAATCTATGCCTCCAGGTTATAGACCCCTCTGCGCAGGAAAAAGTTTCTTCCTATCTCCTATCTAAGATATCAATGTCCCTCATAATTCCGAATACCTCAATCATGTACCCCACCCCCCACCCCCCACCCCCCCCCGAACCCCTCGCTCAGCATTCTCTGCTCCAAGGAAAACAACCCGAGCCTTTTTAGTCTCTCTTCATAGCTGAAATGCTCCAGCCCAGGCAACATCCTGCTGAATCTCCTCTGCACCCTCTCCAATGCAATTACAATCAAAGTCTCTGAAAAGTATCTGAAAAAAATATGTGAAGGAGTGGGCCTGAGTAAGATTGGAACAAGGAATGTTCCACGACTCCTACAAAAAGGCAGCATAACTAGAACACATGCAGCTCCCATAGTGACATTATTTGAGAGCAGAATATCCCAATGTTTAAAAGAGGGTCCTGGTTCCCTGAAGAGAATTCAGGATCAGGAAACTGCAAGGGTAATCGTTTCCAGAGCAGTGTCGGTGAGGAAGTGAAGAATTCAACGAGAATGGTGAGGCAATGAAACAAAATGAATTAATTCCAAATGCAGCATTCTGAATCTACCAGCAGAAGATGGTGCAGGGAAACTGGCTGAGAAACGGCCTAATGGTGCCTGTGAGGCAAGATCCCATTCACTGTGAGTTTAAGGATAGTTCGTTTTCACTGGAATTTGGCGCATAGCGAGACAGACTGACATGGAAAGACATGTAAATGGAATTCTGGAGCGCAGCTGCCAGCTCTGATGCAAGATATTCTCGTGTGTTGTAGACCAGCCAGCGCAAACTGAAGCAGCGTATGAGCATTCAAAGCCTGAAGAGGAGATAGAGATTTCTGAGAGGAGGAGCTATACTGTCAAATAACAGTGAGTAAATTCAATAAATAAAACTTCAAGACATTTAAGGCATTGAGATAATTTAAAAAGTGTTCAAAGAGTGGGTGAACTCTCTGGTTCAGACATATTGCCTCCAGACATAATAAGAAGCAAAGATAGCACTGGCATATTAATCTGTTCATTAATGATCGCCAGAATAGGGAATAGTGCCAGAGAATGGACAGACAGTGAATGTGATTCTTGTGTTGAAAACAGAAGATAGAGATAGTTCAAGGAACTATCGATCAGTTAGTATAACGTCATCTGGAGGAAGTATTATGTCGTCCTTATTCAAAGATGTAAAAAGAAACATCCAGAAACACATAATATTACGAAGAGCAATCAGCACATATTCCAAAGGAAGATTGGGTGGTCAAGTTTATGGACGTCTGTGAATAATATTAGGAAGATTGGAAAATATTAATACAGTAGAGGTGATATACATTGATTTTCTAAAGACCATTCAATAAGGTAACATACAACAGACTCTTGACTAGTCTCAGAGCAAGTGGAGCTAGGGGATTAGCAGCAGAATGGGCAGAAAGATGGCTACAAAAGCAAAGAGCAGGGAGTAGGGAACGAAAGATATTTCCTCAGATTGGTGGAAGTTGGGAAGTGGTGTTTCACAATGATCAGCGATGGGAACACTGTCGTTCACTATTCACATAAGGATATGGACTCGGGAAAGAGAAGCACAATTTAAAATGTTGTGGGAAAATCCAAATTGATGGGACAGTTAATAATAATGAAGGACACAACAAAATAACTGAAAATATTATTAAAAATAATTAATACAGTTACACAATAGAAAATCAAATATTACATGAATATCAATAGAGCTCCGTGTGAGCTGCTAAATTTCGGTCAGAAGAATAAGTAGATTCTTTGGAAAGCAAGTATCTGAATGGGTTGTAGTAAAAAGGGAATTGTGGGAGAGATTCACAAACCACTTTAAAGTAGAAACACGGGTTAACGGGGTCATAAATTGCAAGCAAAGCACGGGAATTCATTTGCAAAGGAATAAATTTGAAAAAAAAAGGCAAAGAGCTGATATTAAACGAATGTAGAATCTTGGTTATACAACATTTAGTGCACTGTGCACAGTTTCTGTCTCCATATTACACCCAGTGATATTTGGTCACTGGAGTAAGGTGTTCCACTTCACTAAGTGAGTAACACTCAGTGTAACTCTACAGTGAAAGGTACTCGCAGTAATACATGGTCACTGGGATCAAGTGCTCCACTCTGGTTCGTGACCCACACTCAGTACAACTCTACAGTAACAGATACTCCCAGTAACACATGGCCACTGGGATTAGGTGTTTCAATCTGGTTAGTGACCCACACTCAGTACAATTCTACAGTGACAGATACTCCCAGTAATGCATGGCCACTGGGATCAGGTGTTCCAAACCGGTTAGTGACCCACATTCAGTACAGTTCCACAGTGACAGATACTCCCAGTAATGCATGATCACCGGAATTAAGTGTTCCAATCCGGTTAGTGACCCACACTCAGTACAATCCTACAGTGACAGATACTCCCAGTAACACATGGCCACTGGGATCAGATGTTCCACTCCGGTTAGTGACCCACACTCAGTACAATTCTATCCTGATAGATGCTCCCTGTCCAAATATTCACAGCAGTTTCCAGCACTGAGTGCGTGCATACAATTGCATGCCATTGCACTAAATGTGGACATTTGACTTGGCCATGACACTTGAAAACAAATATTTATTTAGATAACAAAAGATTACAACAACAGTAAATTTTCTGACCTCCTGTTCATTGAACTAGTATCGCTAATTTTGTGTCTGAAAAAGGGTGGCCCCTGGATGAGCATGGATCATTATCAGTCACAGAGTAAACTCGGAGACCACCTCACACACAGATTTACACAACTTCAGTAGTTACAGTCACTTACCTGGAACACCAGTGACAGCGAGTACTATGTAGTATATTTTCTCAGCAATTTGAATTGGGCGATGCATTTTCTGTGTGAAGTGATCTTTACTTTCGTGCTGCAGGAAATTGCTCTGCAATAAATTCTGAGGCGATACATATCCAGAGCCTCTAATTTATACCATGTGGGATTTCCCCTGGGTATTGAGGTTGCAATATCGTTAAACAAATGGATTGCAACAGTGAGCTAATTCCGTGCTGCTTGAGAATTAATTTAGCACTGAGACTGAACTGGATAATAATGATCAGATTTATTAATAGACACAAATTATAAGCTGTATTCTCCTAGCCATGAGTTTGGTCTTTCAAACAACATCAGGCCCATCTTTAGGTTTCATGTATTTTTGTCAGTGTTGTCCTTCACTCAACTGTGACTATTCAATAATTAAACTCCAAATGTTATGGTAGCTCTCACAGAGCTGCTCTATTCCATTCTGGGATGTGACTGACTCTTCAGCTGCGCTCAATCTGTTAATTGATTGAATTGGGGTATTTGTGACTATACATTGCAGAATTCTGCAAATACATTATCTGCAACTAATTCAACAGCTTCAAACTGATACAGCATCTCAATCTGTTAAAGCTCCTCAAACTAATAAAATGGGCTGGATTCGAAGAGGCGGCCACTGATATCGTGGAAGGGGCAGGCTGCCCGACCCTGACAATTGCATCAGCTGCCTATGTGCAGGCATTGCCCCCATTTTAAAGAAAAGCCAGCCCTGCAGGCTTATTTATAGATATTTTAAAGAAATTCCCCCCAAAATTAAATAAGTATATTTCCTATTTGCTTTTCCCACCCATCCCAATAACAATTACAATAACTATGTGCCCTTTCCACCAGAAAACTTCTATTTTAATTGTGACCTTTGCTCCCAAAATCTGCACAAGATCTAAGGTTCCACCGTTCCTATCATCATCTACACACCTTATGTGTATTTGAACCCGTCTCCTCCCCCACCTGCACTGAAAGTGTTACCTCCTCCCTCCTCCCCAGCTGTCTTGTGTCACCTTTTCCCCACTGGAGCGCTGAAGGCACAGGATTGCCAGCTGCCAGACTGAATATTTCAGCGAGCCCTCAAGATTGCAGGTGATTGTATATAAATTTATTCATTCAATTAATTTGCATATTTAAATTGTTGTCTTTCGCATAGAGGCGGGGCGGCGCCTTAGATCGTCACGTCGCCAGGAAGATTGGATCAGAACCTGCTGCCACCGAGCTCTGTGGTTGGACTCATCTTGGGCCACCTTCAAGCTCCCCCCACACCCCCAACCCCCCTCCCCAGCACTCCAATGCAGAGAGTTTGGTAACACACAGACCAATGCTTTCAACCAACAGAACACCATAGTAGCTGCTGGAAATTAAATTCAATTAATTAATAAATACAATTTATTAATACTATTCGTTCATGGGATGTGGGTATCACTGACTAGGCCAGCATTAATTGCCCATCCCTAATTGCCCTAGACAAGGTGATGGTGAACTGCTTCTTGTGCTGCTGCAGTTCTAGGGATGTAGGTACATCAACACTGCTGTTTGGAACTGAGCTCCAGGATGTTGTCCCAGTCTCAGTGAAGGAACGGTGATTTAGTTCCAAAACTAAATGTCCTGGAGAAGAGGCAGCGTGCATTCCTGTAGGACAGTCGGCGATGCAACAGCCACAGTCTCTCCTTCACCTCCACTGGTTCGATTCTCAGCTCCTCACATCTGCTCATAAAGAAATAAACTTGCTCTTTAAAACAAAGTGGTTCGTTACAATACAGTGGACCATTGACGTCATCAGTCTGCGCCAACATGCGCACATGCGCAGACCGTCTCCCTGCTCTCTGCGCCTGCGTGGCGTTGAAACTGGTTGGCGCTTGCTCCGACAACGTCATCACGTAACGTGTATATCTTCGTGCAATGTGAGTCTGGTTGGCTCAGCTCCCCCCATACCCAGCCACTCTCTCATCCCCCCTCCCTCCCCCAGCTCGCTGCTCTCTCCAGCCGCTCCGCTCAATCCCTACCCCACCTCTCCCACCCCCTGCCAACAGCTCTCTCCCCACACCACCCGCTCTCTCCCCAATCCATCAGGCCCAAGGCGGTGCCGCTCCCCTCCTCTCTGCCACGTGCTCCTACATCGCCTTGCTTCTTTGGGCGACGCGGTGCGGGAAGGAAGCAAGGGGCAGGGAGCGAGTGCCCAGAGCGGAATAGCACTGAAAACAATTAGAATTGTGCAGCACTGTCAGAGGTCCTGTACTTTAGATTTCTATTGCCTGCCGCTATAGGTTTACTTTGTCATTCTGTGAGTATTTGAGCAGCGCCATCTTTAGTCCTCGCAGCTGTCTTAACGTCGCAGACTGTGACGTTAAAGTGGAACGGGCTGCATTTGCGCATGTGCCGGTGTAGCGCCGCCTAGTGGTTGCGTTGTCAGCAAATGCAGCCTTCGAAAAAGTCATCAACTGCCTGCAACCTTGCAAAAAACTGATCAGAGCTCCAACTTCCACTCAAGCCACTTGTCGTAACCTGCAGTGCAAATATATGTATTTGCTTGAGAGTGAGCATTTATGGCGAGTCTTACAAAATCACAAATTGACTATCAATACAAGATAAATGGATGAACAATGATGCATAGTCAATGAAAATAATCTCGCCTACCTCTGATGCCATCAGCTTCCCATTGGATTCCACCACAAAAGCTAATGACATACGTCTCTTTCCTTCAAAGATGTTAAAAAAAAAAGGAAACATTGATGCAGTGCATGACGCAATACTGGCCGTACTTTCAGCCCTCAGTGCCAAGTGCATTCACAATGAGTGCATTTAAAATAATGGACAGTTTACCAAATGCAGAGAGCTGCCCAAAATGGAGCCTTACTTTTCAATTTTATGAAACTATTATATCAACAAATTAAACTCTTTCACTTCAAACAGCTTGTAAAGTAAATTCTTTATGTGAATCTCTATCCCTGCTTCCAATGCCTCCTCCACCCGCAGCAACTCAGAAGCTCCAGGACAGCACGCAGGGATAGGCCTCACCCTTTAACAAGAGTATTTGCGAGCAGAATACACTTCTTCCAATGACCCACCATACTGTGATAGCACTGTACACATGTTGCACAAATAAAGATAAAGCACACAGGAGAATTATCAATTACATTTAATGCTCAAAGCTATTGCATTTTACAAACGATTTAAAACTTCGGCTTTCATTTATAGTCTGGACCAGTTTTGAACTCTTGGAATTGCACATAGATCACACCATCGGCATCCGCTAACATACTATCAACTTCCTGATGCTAGATAGCTTTAAAAAAACAATTCTCAGAACAGTTATTGAGTAGAATCAAGAATCTTTTTAGAGCACAAATCCCTTGAGATCTACTTGTCATCGGAAATGTATACACATTTGGCATTAGCTGCATAATGGTATTGTTTCTGTGTTAATGGCTTTCATTATTTGAAACTGCATGTCTAGAAGTCAGGCAGAATAGAAAGTGAAATTAGCAGGGGCAAAAAAAAAACAACGTAAAAAACAGTTTGCAGTCATCAGCTTCCACCTCCCTCCACTTTTGACTTACGAAAGCAATCACAATTATTTGTCACAGATAGTTAAGCATTTTAATATAAAACGTATTAATGACTGGAAATTACTAATTTAATTAATTTGCATGTTAATGGACAATCATTGGATATCCAAAACAGCAGTAAAAAATCCAGTTTAAAAAAAAATGCAACAGAAATGCAAATTATCTTATCAACAGTGTGGCCTATTTATAGATCATTGGAAAATTAGGGAAATATCCCCAGGTAAATCACAGAGGCAAGGTCAGATGCTACACAGTGCAAGTTATAGAGTAGGCATGACCAAAAGGTTTGTTTTAAAAAGGGGAAGAAGGAACTTAAGTGCGAAGTTTGTGAGGGGCTAAGACAACTGCAAGCTGGGGAAGATGCAAAGCTGGTGTGGAATGTGCCTTTTCGAAGCAGGTGTGGAAAGAGTTGCAGTGGTTTTTGTCGAGGTTCATTCCAAGCAGATCTGTAACATAGGAGTCTCTGCTCTCTGGGCTGTTCCCAGGAACGCACATTGAGATAAACATCAACTGTTGTTGGAGGACCATCAATTCGGTGAAAGCAGCTCTTTGGTCTGCCCGAACGTTAGTGGTCTTCCAGTGCAAAGAGTTGTCCACGACCGAGTGTTGCAGACTGGCACATTCCAAGGTCCAGGACTACGTGCTGAGGGATGCACTAGAGCTTGGGGTAGCCGCTGCAAAGGCTCAATGGGAAAAGACCACTGTGTAAGATGCCCCCACCATAGTGAACAGAGGGTCTGGAAAAATGGGAAACCCCTCTGGCTGGAAACAGCAAATATGTGTATGCTGTAAAATGTACAATGCATCTAAAATGAAATGGAAGGGTTGTGAGGCAACTCAATTCTGTATTGAAGACCACTGATTTTCTTTGCACTTTCTGGAATGTCAACCTGCAGCTGTTTTGAACTGATTGGTAATGATTTTGTTTTACTGATTTTTATCAATTAAGTATATTTTGGGGGAAAAATAGCAAAGCATACTAAATCAGAGAGAGGCACACTGACATAATAAGTTACAAGTAGCAGAATTTTGGACAAATTGGGGTTCAGAAAGGAAAGGAATTGGGAGAACAGCAAGAAAATATTGGACAGTGAATCTGGAGCTGAAGAAAGCATGGTTCAGTTTTAATAGTGGTGCGAATGACATATGAGAAGTGGCAGACAATGTTGCGCAGATGAAATAAGCAGCCTTGGTGCTGGATGGGAAAAAGGTTCCAAGCTTTGTCACAAAACTAATTACCCTAATTTTAAACTGACAGAATATAGGGTTGTAATAGTAGATGATTTTTACTTCCCTAATATTGACTGGGAGTGCCTTAGTTCTAAGGGATCAGATGGGGAAGTATTTGTTAAGTGTGTCCAGGATAGTTTTCTGAAGCAGTATGTGGATGGCCCAACTAGACAAGGGCTACACACGACCTACTCTGAGGAAATTAGGCTGGGCAGGTGGATAATGTGTCAGTGGGGGAGTACTTTGGGCCCAGTAACCATCTGGGCGGCACAGTGGCGCAGTGGTTGGCACCGCAGACTCATAGCTCCAGCGACCCGAGTTCAGTTCTGGGTACTGCCTGTGCAGAGTTTGCGAGTTCTCCCTATGACCACGTGGATTTCCACCGGGTGCTCCGGTTTCCTCCCACAGCCAAAGACTTGCAGGTTGATAAATAAACTAACCATTGTAAATTTCCCCAAATGTAGGTAGGTGGTAGCAGAATGGTGGGGATGTGGCAGGGGATATGGGGTTAATGTAGGAGTGGTATAAATGTGTGGTTGTTAGTCGGTACAGATTCGGTGGGCCGAAGGGCCTGTTTCGGATCTAAATAAATAACTCTATTAGCTTCAAGATAGTTATGGGAAAGGATAGGACTGGTCCTCAGGTTGAAGTCCTAAATTGGGGAAAGGTTAATTTCGATGGCATCAGATTGGAACTCTCAAAAGCTGGTGGGGAGAGGTTGTTTACAGGTAAAGGGACGTCTGGCTAGTGTGAGGTTTTTAAAAGTGAGATAGGAAGAGTTCAGGGCATGTTGCTGTTAGATGGAAGAGCAAGGCTGGCAAGTTCAGGGAACCTTGGTTCACGAGGGATATTGAGGGTCTGGTCAGGACAAAGAAGGAGGCACATCTCAGGTATAGACAGCTGGGATCAAACGAGTCCCTCAAGGAGTAGAGTGGATGTAAGACTACACTTAAGGAAATTAGGTGGGCGAAAAGAGGCCATGAGATTTCCCTGGCAAATAAACTAAAGGAGATTCTTAAAAGATTCGATAAGTATATTAAGAGTAAAAGGGTAGCTAGGCAGAGAGTAGGTCCCCTTAACGATCAGTGTGGCAATCTATGTGTGGTGCCATGGGAAATGGGCAAGGTCTTAAATGAATATTTCTCGTCTGTATTTATCGTGGAGAAGGTCATGGAAGCTAGTGAGGTCAATGGAGGGAACAGCATTATCCTGGAGCATATCAACATTATAAAGGAGGAGGTTCTGGAGCACATTAAGGTGGATAAATCCCCAAGGCCTGACCAGGTGTATCCTAGGATGCTGTAGGAAGCAATGAAGGAGATTGCTGGGGCCCTGGCAGAGATTTTTGTGTCATCGATAGCCACGGGTGAGGTACTGGAAGATTGGAGGATAGCTAACGTTGTGCCTTTATTTAAGAAGGGCAGCAGGGATAAGCCAGGGAACTACAGGCCGATGAACCTTACATCAGTGGTGGGAAAGTTATTGGAAGGGATTCTGAGTGACAGGATTTATGTGCATTTGGAAAGGCAAGGTCTGATTAGGGATAGTCAGATTGGCTTTGTGCGTGGGAAATCATGTCTCATGAATTTCATTGAGTATATTGAGGAGGTGACCAAGAGGACTGACGAGGGTAGGGCGATGGAAGTTGTTGGCATGGACTTTAGCAAGGCCTTTGACAAGGTCCCGCATGGTAGGCTGGCCCAGAAGGTCCGAACACATGGGACCCAGGGTGAGCTAGCAAATTGGATACAAAATTGTGATCGGAGGCAGAGGATGGTATTGGAGGGTTGAGTTTCAGATTGGAGGTCGGTGACCAGTGATGTGCCCCAGGGATCGGTGCTGGGCCCTCTGTTGTTTGTCATATATATTAAAGACTTGGATGTAAATGTAGGAGGCATGATTAGTAAGTTTGCAGATGACACCAAAATTGGTGGTATAGTGGACAGTGAAAAAGGCTGTCTAAGATTACAACAGGATATCGATCAACTTGGAAAGTGGGCAAGGGAGTGGCAAATGGAATGTAAAGCAGACAAGTGTGAAGTGATGCACTTTGGGAAGTTGAACCAGGGAAGGACATATACATAGAATGGCAGGGCCCTGGGGAGTGTTGTTCAGCAGAGAGACCTTGGGGTGCAAGTACATAGTTCCCTGAAAGTGGCAACACAGGTAGACAGGGTGGTGAAGAAGGCATATGACATGCTTGACTTCATAAGCCAATGCATTGAGTACAAGAGTTGGGACATCATGTTACAGTTGTACATCACGTTGGTTAGGCCACATTTGGAGTACTGTGTGCAGTTCTGGTCGCTGTACTGCAGGAAAGATGTGATTAAGCTAGAGAGGGTGCAGAAAAGATTCACAAGGGTGTTGCCTGGTTTGGAGGGCTTGAGTTATAAAAAGAGATTGGATAGGCTGGGTCTGGTTTCCCTGGAGCGATGGAGGCTGGGAGGGGACATGATCGAGGTATATAAATTTATGAGAGGCATAGATAGGGTAAATCGCCAGAGTCAGTTTCCCATGGTAGGGGTGAATAAAACTAAAGTGCACAGATTTAAGGTGAGAGTTAGGAGGGTTAAAAGGGATCGAAGGGGTAAATTTTCCACACAAAGAATAGTGGGTATCTGGAATGAGCTGCCAGAGGAGGTGGTGGAGGTAGGAACAGTAGCAACATTTAAGAGACATCTGGACAGGTACTTGAATGAGCAAGGCATAGAGGAATATGGAATTAATGCAGGAAGGTGGGATTAGTATAGATAGGCATTAAGGTCATCATGGACGTGATGGGCACAAGGGCCTGTTTCAATGCTGTATGACTCTATAACTCTATGACTCTATGAGAATCACAGAAATATAAGTAAAAATCCCAGAATCACATCCATCCTTGCAAACTTGCCACCTCCAACTTCCCTTTCCTCTCCGCAGTCCTTGATGTGTTGCTGTTCCCAAATCCAAGCCCATATTTCCCAGAACTACATGCTGAATATCGCCCCAGTGACACTATCAAAATGGCTCTCAAAGTCACAAATAATATCCCATGTGCCTGTGACAAAGGTAAACTATCCCTCCTTGTCCTTCTCCACATTTCTGCAGCCATTGACAAGGTTGACCATAACATCCCACTCTCAAAACTTGTCCACCATCTTCCAGCTGGGCAAGACAGCACTCGCCTGGTTCATAGCAAGAGAATCACCTAAAATAACTTATCTTCTTGTTCCCACAGTTACCTCTGGTGTCCTCCAAGGATCTATCTTTGATCCCATGTTATATATCATCTTCACATAACCCTCGGTGTCATTATCGGAAAACACAGCATCAGCTTCCACATGTACGCCAGCGACAGCCAACTCTACCACACCACCACGACTCGACCCTTCCACTGTTTTTATGTAGACAGACTGCTTGGCCGACAACCAGTACTGGATTAGAAGAAATTTCCTCCAATAAATATTGGGAAGTCTGAAGTCATTGCCCCCGCTAATCCCCACCACAAACTCTGCTCCCTAACCATCGACCTCATCCATCTCCTGACAATCATCTTTCACAACCTTGGTCTCAAAATTGTTCCCAAAAGAAGCTTCCAACCAACTACCTGTATCATCACTAAGACCACCTATTTCCACTTGCGTAACTCAGTCAGACTCTGCCTCTGCCTCAGATCATCTGCTGAAAGCATCATCCATGCCTTTATTACCTCTAGAACTGAATATTCCAATGCATTCCAGTCTGCCTGACACATTCTACCCTCTGTAAACTTGAGGTTATCCAAAACTCTGCTGTCCATATCTTCACAAGCACCAAGTCCCATTCACCCATCACACCTGTGCCCGCTGATGTACACTGGCTCCCGGTCAAGCAAAGATTCAATTTTAAAACTCTCATCCTTCTTTTTTCAAATCCTTCCATGGCCTTGTCCCTCCCCATCTTGGTAATCTTCTCCAGCCCAACAATGCGCAGAGATATTTTCACTCCTCTACTCCATCTGCTGGTGCCCCTGTCTCACTGCAGTTACAGTCCCCCTCTCACCATCCCCACCTGCTGGTGTCCCTGTCTCACTGCAGTTACTGTCCCCCCCTCACCATCTCCATCTGCTGGTGTCCCTGTCTCACTGCAGTTACTATAATAAAAGCAAAATACTGCGGATGCTGGAAATCTGAAACAAAAACAAGAAATGCTGGATTCACTCAGCAGATCTGGCAGCATCTGTGGAAAGAGAAGCAGAGTTAACGTTAACGTTAATTCTGCTTCTCTTTCCACAGATGCTGCCAGACCTGCTGAGTGAATCCAGCATTTCTTGTTTTTGTTTCACTGCAGTTACTGTCCCCCTCACCATCGCCATCTGCTGGTGTCCCTGTCTCACTGCAGTTATTGTCCCCCTCATCACCATCTCCATCTGCTGGTGTCCCTGTCTCACTGCAGTTACTGTCCCCCTCTCACCATCTCCATCTGGTGGTGTCCTGGTCTTACTGCAGTTACTGCCCCTCTCTCCATCTCACAATCACTGTAATTGGCATATTTGTCCATTTTTTCTGTCGGTCCAGGGTGAGTTTAGTTGAATCCAGCTGACCTTTTCAGTGATGCTTTCTTTAGGGAAAAAAAAACATGAATCATCTGCAGAGCAAGTTCTGCCTCAATAGGTCAGATTATCAACAAAATATAAATCTCAGAATCAGATTTAAAATCATTTCAGAGCTCAGTGCTGTGAATATAAAATGTCCTTACTGTCCAGTGGAGACTATAGGCAATGGAATAAGAAATGAGATTTAGTTCCAGTGTTTGAAACCCTTCAGCTCTTTCTATGATTTCATCAATTTAACAATGAGATTGAGAGGGTATTTCACCGCCTTCTTGAGCTCCTGTCTGAATTTAGTCTGGGTCACTGTGTAAATACATGTGTTGGTGCAGGAACTGAGAGCCTGCAGCATTAGTGATGAGTGATTTGTGATACCGTCAGGGTTAATGTCAGAGTAGAAAGACTGCATATCTGCAATTCGACTATAAATCTTATACACAACCCGGGTCATCCATAACAGTATAAAACTGCTGGATATACTGAAGAGTAAAATAATTGTTTTTCTGCGATTCTCCAGCTCTGCGTCCTTCTGATTTTCTCCATTGCTGTGGCCCCGGAATCCCCTGCGGACTTTACTGGTGAATAAAATCCGGCTGACAGTCAGAACATTGAGCATCAAAATCAGAATGAACGGGACACAAGGGGTTAAAATGTAGTTCAACAATTGAAATGCCCGCCATGTGGGGGAAGTGAAGAAACTCAGTTTAAAGCTACAACCCATGGGTACATTATCAATAATGTAACTTGGTTTAATTACAAAGTAAATTGGGACAGACTCTAAAGAGCCCAGAACACTCACTGTTCCGACAACCACAGCCGCTGTTTTCTCAGTGCAATATTTTGTTTTCAGTTTCTCAGAATAAATGGTCATAAATCGATCAAAGGTGAAAGCGACTGTGAGCCAGACAGAAATAAATGTGGCTGCAGAAAACAGAACAACAATCAGAGAACACACAGGAGTAATGTTCAGGAATGAATCTGGGAAATAAATTAAAACAATCCAAAACAATATGGGCTCAGTGATAACGACCAGGAGATCAGACACTGCCATTCCCACCAGGTAGACAGTGATACATTTGGAGAGACCGCACTTTCCTCGGGACAGGATCACAATCGCCATCAAGTTAACTGGAAGAGAGAGAAAAGAAAGCTGAATCGAGCAGTGAAAACTAATTCATTGACCTGGGCAGTGCTTTGCCACAGTGAAATGTATAGAACACAATTATTAATACTGAAATGGGAAATTGTTACAGAAAGTGAATAAAGTCAACACCGGATCTACTGGATGTACTGAGTGAGGATGCAGTACTGGTAGGGAAATGAGAAGGGGTTTTACAGAGATAGAATCCAATGGGTTAAATGAGAATTTGTCTCCAGACTGTTGGTCGGGAAGATTTGGGAACAGCGGGATATGCAGATGGTTTGTTGCTGTGGGTTCAGAAAACTGACAGGGGCTGGTACAAAATGAGAAAAAGCTGAGAGCTATTGCGGTGAGTTTGAGTGCTCGTATCAGCCATGATCCACAATGGCAGAGCAGGCTAGAAGGGCTGAATGGCCTCCTCCTGCTCCTATGTTCCTATATTCTGATCAAGTTTGGCCAAAGAGCTGAAGCTGGAGCCAGTGAGTGAGATTGGGAGGGAAAGAAGGAAAAGGACATGTTAGAGCTGGAGGGGAGACAGGAGCAGATGGTTTGGGAAAGTGGATAAACTGAAGCAATGGATGAGGAGATGGAGGATTCAATACAGGGAGAGGAGAGGCTGAGATTCACAGAGAGAGAGAGAGAGAAAGAGAATGCAGCAAAGTGTTAGAGGAAATCTAATCTAGAGATCCCAGTAACACAACTCAATTCATACATTCAAACAATAATACCTGTGTTTTTTGGTGTTGAAGAACAATTCATTGTTTATACAATATAACTTTTGCAGTCAATTCAATATAAATTTAAATATATTTCTGATATCAGCCTCGCCAATTATTGAATTCAGCAGTCACAGAGATTTTAAAGTGCAGTATTTAAATAATGAATTACCATCAGTGAAGAAATGATTCTATTCTGTTTATTCAGTCAGTATGTAAGGAATCAAAACTTTCTACAAAACAAAATGAGGACCTGACAGAAATAAACACAGAGGATCAAGTCAAACATTAAAATGAACACAAGCTGACAACAGACAACTTCAACTCACAGTTTCTCTCACTAATTGCTCTGGATATTACAGCACTTTATGTTAGTGAATTATTCACACTGCTGTTTCTTTCTCTTTCTCTTTCCTTCTGGTTATCTCTTTCCTTTGCTTACGTTCTCCCTGCTCCTTTTCTCACTCCCCATCTCTATGGAGTACTCACATCCTGCGAACTTTACTTAATGCCACTTTTCACTTACGATTTATTCCTAATATACTGTGCCTGTGTTCTGTTCAACAGCCCCGTGTTCAATGTTCCTATTCGCAGAGTCAGTTTGTTCAATGCTGAAACTTCTCTGAATAATTTAAAGTGTCTACAGAACACACAAGTCTCCACCTGTTCACCTGGACTCTTCACTTCAATTACAATACATGGAATAAACAGGATCGAAAGCTTCTTCCAGACAAACCTCACTATCATTGAAATTCCTTCTCCTGGAATTGTAAAGTAAACTGTTAGAATGTGGGATTGTTTAATTAATAAAACACCAACATCAGCACTGCAGCTGATAATCTACAGATAAATGGAAAGACTCTTGATTCCAACCGATAGAGTGTAAACCAATAAAACATCACATCAGTACTTTCTATTTTACAATGTATTCCAGCGACAGTGAAGGCTCCAAAGTGAAGTAGAGAAGGAGATATGAAAGTGTCAGCAGCAAACTCAGTTCAGTGGCCGCACCTCTGAAGCAGCATGAGACACACACAGAATAAAATAATATTTTATAGCAGTGATAACCAATAAATACATTGAAATCCCAGTTGAACTGAACCATGTTACTGGGGAGGGAGGACATTGTTCTGTCCCCTTGTGGCATTGATTGTGAGATGTTTCAGTATCAATCACTGAAAAAACATTCATCAAAATATTTCAGGATCAGTTAGTTCCACATCATGAAACTGAAAATCCCTTGTTGGTCTGATTGCTGATCTTAACCGAGACACCTGATTCAAACACATTCAATATGCAGAATAGTTCAGTAACGATGCCAGGGTTACTTAAACCAATATCATTCAAGACTTAATGTAGTTCCTGCAAGACTGAAAGAGTAGACAATGAGCAGATTCCATCGATAAATTGCTGGAAAAGTACAGGTGACTGTGTAACACACACCCTGAGAAATAATACCGAGTACAGCAGCACAGCTGAAACCGATTTACATCATTGACAATTGATATACAGCCTTACCAGGAACTCCAACTGCTGCAAGTACAGGATAGTAAATGGAGACGATCTGAAGAATTACTGGCTGTCCCATTTCTGTGAGAATCAGAGACTTCTGTTAGATTGGAACCCACAGCTCCAACAGGCATTCTGAGCTGATCCATTCATATGTGCCCTGATTTATACAGAGGCTAAGTCTCCACAGACATGGTTATAGCCCTGATTGTTGCTATTAGTTACACTCACCTGAACGAAGACATTGCATCAGCAGCCTTGACGCTAGTAAATAATGTGGTCGATAAAAGACAATCATTTCAATGCCAATGACACTTTCTTTCAGCCAAAGTAAATACCTAAATTTTCTCCATAGGATATTCCATCAGAAACATTCTTGTCCACTCACTGAACCTGTCAATACTCTATATTCTGTATTCTCTCTGTGTCTTCCTTACAGCTTAGTTTCACCTCAATTTGTGTTATCAGCTAACTGGATATATAACCCTCCATCCCTTCATCCCCAAATCAATTAGCCCCATGATTAGCGACCTTGTCTTCGTCTGTTTAAGACCAGCAATCTGTTTCAGTTATTACTGCGCTGGACCCTGCCTCTGTTCATAAAACACTACACCCTGCCTTGGTTATTCCTGCATTAGTCAACGTCTCGGTTTGTTACACTAGGCCAGGTCTCTGCTTATGCTGCGTTTCACCCCGTCTCAGTTTGTACTGCACAAGACCATATCTCTGTTTATAATACAATAGGCCCTGTCTTTACACTGTATCTAACCCCATGATACCCCTGCCCTGGGAGTGTGTGAAGGGACAGTGCAGATGGAAATTTACTCTGTTTGGAACCCCACACTATGCTTGGCTTGGGAGTGATTAATGCGACAGTGTAGATGGAGATTTACTCTGCATCCCTGCAATTTAGAAGGTTAAGGGGTGATTTGATGAAAGTTTTCAAGATCATAAGGGAAACCTGACAGGTTATGCAGGGAATAACTATTCCCACTGGCTACGAAGTCTAGAACTTGATGCTGAGCCACTTATTTATATTTACTTTACATATAATGTGGTTGAAAAATTATTAAAACGGATACACTTTACAAGCAGCGGAAAAGGGAGACAGGGTGTGAGGAGACCTTGACAGAACCTCAGTAATAATCCCCATGTTCTCTCCAGTCCTGTATTGGGGCTTTAGTGTAAGAGTTTTAGGAGTGAGTATTGGATCTGTGTTTAATATTTTCAAACTACAGTGACATTTCCAGCAAGGGCAAGAGTTACAGATTCAAAATTAACCACGAAATGGCTGAAAGCATTGCTGTCCAAGGAGAGAGGGAGGGAGAGAGAGAGATGAAAAGAGAGAGAGAGGGAGAGATGGTGTGAGGGACACACAGAGAGAGTCATGGACAGAGGTGGAGAAAGAGAGAAAGACAGAGAGAGAAAGAGGGCGAGACAGAGAGACAGACATTCAGAGAGAAAGATGGAGAGATAGAGAGGGGGGAGAGACAGAGAGAGGAAGATTCATATGGTCCTATGGTTCGATAGGCACTTCAAGGAATAATTTCGCCATGTCTACCCTGTTCCTGAGTATTTTTCTTTACCCAGTGGATGGTGGGGGACTGGAACTCACAGCCTGAAAGGTTGTTAGAGCCAGAAACCCTCATAAGTTTTAATAAACACTTGGACATGCACTTGAAGGAATAACGTCCCCATGTCTACTCTGTCCCATCGAATACATTCAGAGAAGGTACTACATATAAATAGAGAGTAAAGCTCCTGGAAAACATTCCCTGGAGAGTCGTTTTAATCCCGGTCACTCACTGTGCCCAGGTCAGGCTCAAGACTGACTTGTCTCAGTCACTGAGGCGCTCCTGTACCATTTGCCTTAATGTAAGCAGATGCCGGGTTTGGGAGCAGGAAAGGCACACGGGATAAGGACGACTGCTCACTTGAAGGATAAGCATCAGTAATCTCTCAGAGAATCAGAACAGACCAGCGAGAATCAGAAAAGGAAACCCGTGTTGAATTTGTGAAACTTGCATTGTGGATTGTTTTAGTATTTGGTGAGAATATTGAGCCAGTGAAATTTTGCCTCAGTGGAATGAATAAATACTATATGACCTTATTACAACAGTAAGGTACCTTGTGTACTGTAAATATGTGAAGTAACTGAAATGACCATATAACTAATCAGTGTTCGGCTGCATACTATGACTACAATTATGCCTGCTATCCTGTGAGAATGTATATTAAACATCGGAACATAGGAAGGTTGGAACAGAAGTAGGCCATTCAGCCCGTCGAGCCTGTCCCGCCATTTAATGAGATCATGGCTGATCCGCAGCCTAACTGCATATACCTGCCTTTGGCCCATATCCCTTAATATCTTTGCTTAACAAAAATCTATCTATCTCAGAAATAAAATTAACAACTCTTCCAGCTTCAACTGCTGTTCGTGGGAGAGTGTTCTGAAACTCTACCACACTTTGCATGAAGAAGTACTTCGTAACATCTCTCCTGAACGGTCTGGTCCTAATTTGTAGACTATGCCCCCTAGTTTTAGAATCTCCATACAGTGGAAATAGTTTATCTTTATCTAGCCTGTCTTTTCCTGTTAATATCTTGATGACTTCGGTCAAATCACCCCTTAACCTTCTAAATTCTAGCGAAAACAGGCCTAATTTGTGTAATGTGCCCTCGTAACTTACATTCTTGTAAACCTACGTTGCACTCGCTGCAAGGCCAATATATTCTTCCTAAGGTGTGGTGCCCAGAACTGCTCACTGTACTCCAAGTGAGGTCGAACCAGGCTTTTGTACAGCTGCAGCATAACCTCTGTGTCTTTATACTCCAATCCTCTGGATATAAAGGTGATCATTCCATTAGCCTTTTTGATTATTTCCTGCACTTGCACGTGGCATTTTAAAGATCTATGCACCTGAACCCCCCCCCCCCCCCCCCCCCCCCCCACCCCCACCAAGTCTCTTTGGACATCCGCTGTACTTAACCTCTTCCCATTTAGAAAGTACCCTGCTCTATCCTTTCTTGGTCCAAAATGGATAATCTGGATAATCTCACACTTGCGATGATATGAAGTCCAAGTGGGCACAGTTGAATATGTTGGTTGATCTTTGTGGAACACAAGGGTTAAAAATATGAAATGGTCAATTCACTTTTACAAGTGAACACTTAACAGACATCGCTATGGAAAGTCCTTTATGCTGCATTCCGAAGGTAAACCAAAGGCCTGGAATTACAAGAAGGCAGGATATGGATAATAAAATGGATTCTTTAATTACAGGAAATTAGGTGCAACTGAGGTTTGAAATGTAGAAGCAATTGCAATGTGTGTGTGGCGGTTGTGTGCAGTGGGATGGGGTATATGAAAAGATATTGATCACACACAGTGATTGATCATGCAGGGAAAGACCCTAACACTGAGCCCAGTGACATGGTGCACGAGGGGAGAGTGAGGGTCAGCCCTGGATAGAAGGGGCTCCCTTTCCTTTGTCTGACACTGCAGTCCAGATAGTCAGAACAGCTATTGGAAGAAGATCCCTACTCAACGACTGATCATCGTTCAATGGGAACTTGGTGAGATGAAAGACACAGACTAGTGAGAGTCTGTGAGCATCATTTGCAGCATTGATTTTTCCAGTAATATTGACTGGGATTTTAGTGCTATTTTACTGCAGTTCTATGCAGCCTAACCTACGTGTAATCTTTAATCTTGTACTGCATGTGTAATGCTTAAATTCTGAATGCCATACAGTGTAAAGCTTAAGCTACTCCAACAAACTAAAGAGCGTTGGCATTTATTTACTTATCGGGTCCAATCTCTAGTTAATTAGGACTAAACTTGTGAATAATTATTTTTAGGTTGTTTGTACTGCAATATTGGTGTAAATCGATTAGCAATATCCCAATAACATAATGTATATAGCTGTTTTCTGAATTCAGACATACAATGTCCACACATTTTGCTATTTATGCCATGTCAGACAGATGAATTGTTCATTGTGTCTGTGATTTAACGAGATGCCAAATGATAGCCAACAGAGTGATAGAGAGCGACAGAGGCAGAGTGACCGAGAGATAGGGACTGATAGAAATGGAGAGAGGACAGAGAGATAGGGACTGATAGAAATGGAGAGAGAACAGAGAGATAGAAAGTGCCAGGAGACCCTAAAACACTTGAGAACCAGGGGGATGGGAAGACAGGATGCGTGGGGACTCTGGGGTAACTTTATGCAACCAGATTGAGACAAGCACTTTTCCTTTCTAAGTATAAAATGGTGGGACTCCCCATCTACATATATAAAATGGATGCAGCTCCCTCCATGATTAAAGGGATCTCCGTCTCTTTACATAAAGTGGAGGGAGCTCCCCCTCTACTTTGCAATAAGGTAATATCGCATTTATTCTTTGCACTGAGGAAAATTGTCAATGGGTCAACATTCTCACCAAATACCGAAGCAATCATGAATACTTGTGTCTTTCTTCATAAAAGAGGGGGAATGATGTAGGCATTGTAGGTAAAGAGGAGGAAAGGGTAATAGACTGGGCCTATTGTATTAGAAACAGAGAAATTGTCCTGTAAAGTACAAACCGACACTGGGTGAAATGCCACATAAGCAGAGACCTGGCCGATGTGTACGAAACCGAGACTTTGTTTAGTGTTAAGAACAAAGAACAAAGAACAAAGAAAATTACAGCACAGGAACAGGCCCTTCAGCCCTCCAAGCCTGCGCCGATCCAGATCCTCTATCTCAACATGTCGCCTATTTTCTAAGGGTCTGTATCTCTTTGCTTCCTGCCCATTCATGTATCTGTCTAGATACATCTTAAAAGACGCGATCGTGCCCACGTCTACCACCTCCACTGGCAACGCATTCCAGGCACCCACCACCCTCTGCATAAACAATTTTCCACGCATATCCCCCCTAAACTTTTCCCCTTTCAGTTTGAACTCGTGTCCCCTTGTAATTGAATCCCCCACTCTGGGAAAAAGCTTCTTGCTCTCCACCCTATCTATACCTCTCATGATTTTGTACACCTCAATCAGGTCCACCCTCAACCTCCGTCTTTCTAATGAAAATAATCCTAATCTACTCAACCTCTCTTTATAGCTAGCGCCCTCCATACCAGGCAACATCCTAGTGAACCTCCTCTGCACCCTCTCCAAAGCATCTACATCCTTTTGGTAATGTGGCGACCAGAACTGCACGCAGTATTCCAAATGTGGCCGAACCTAAGTCTTATACAACTGTAACATGACCTGCCAACCCTTGTACTCAATACCCCGTCCGATGAAGGAAAGCATGCTATGTGCCTTCTTGACCACTAGATTGACCTGCGTTGCCACCTTCAGGGAACAATGGACCTGAACACCCAAATCTCTTGGTACATCAATTTTCCCCAGGACTTTTCCATTTACTGTATAGTTCACTCTTGAATTGGATCTTCCAAAATGCATCATCTCGCATTTGCCCTGATTGAACTCCATCTGCCATTTCTCTGCCCAAATCTCCAATCTATCTATATTCTGCTGTATTCTCTGACAGTCCCCTTCACTATCTGCTACTCCACCAATCTTAGTGTCATCTGCAAACTTGCTGATCAGACCACCTATACTTTCCTCCAAATCATTTATGCATATCACAAACAGTGGTCCCAGCACGGTTCCCTGTGGAACACCACTGGTCACACGTCTCCATTTTGAGAAACTCCCTTCCACTGCTACTCTCTGTCTCCTGTTGCCCAGCCAGTTCTTTATCCATCTAGCTAGTACACCCTGGAACCCATGCGACTTCACTTTCTCCATCAGCCTACCATGGGGAACCTTATCAAACGCCTTACTGAAGTCCATGTATATGACATCGACAGCCCTTCCCTCATCAATCAACTTTGTCACTTCCTCAAAGAATTCTATTAAGTTGATAAGACATGATCTTCCCTGCACAAAACCATGTTGCCTATCACTGATAAGCCCATTTTCTTCCAAATGGGAATAGATCCTATCCCTCATTATCTTCTCCAGCAGCTTCCCTACCACTAACGTCAGGCTCACCTGTCTATAATTACCTGGATTTTCCCTGCTACCCTTCTGAACCAATGGGATAAAATTAGCAATTCTCCAGTCCTCCGGGACCTCACCCGTGTTTAAGGATGCGGCAAAGATATCTGTTAAGGCCCCAGCTATTTCCTCTCTCGCTTCCCTCAGTAACCTGGGATAGATCCCATCCGGACCTGGGGACTTGTCCACCTTAATGCCTTTTAGAATACACAACACTTCCTCCCTCCTTATGCCGACTTGACCTACAGTAATCAAACATCTGTCCCTAACCTCAACATCCGTCATGTCCCCTACCTCGGTGAATACCGATGCAAAGTACTCGTTCAGAATCTCACCCATTTTCTCTGACTCCACGCATAACTTTCCTCCTTTGTCCTTCAGTGGGCCAATCCTTTCTCTAGTTACCCTCTTGCTCCTTATATATGAATAAAAGGCTTTGGGATTTTCCTTAACCCTGTTTGCTAAAGATATTTCATGACCCCTTTTAGCCCTCTTAATTCCTTGTTTCAGATTGGTCCTACATTCCGGGTATTCTTTCAAGGCTTCGTCTTTTTTCAGCCTCCGAGACCTTATGTATGCTTCCTTTTTCCTCTTACCTAGTCTCACAATTTAACCTGTCATCCATGGTTCCCTAATCTTGCCATTTCTATCCCTCATTTTCACAGGAACATGTCTCTCCTGCACGCTAATCAACCTCCCTTTAAAAGCCTCCCACATATCAAATGCGGATTTACCTTCAAACAGCTGCTCCCAATCTACCTTCCACAGCTCCTGCCGAATTTTGGTATAGTTGGCCTTCCCCCAATTTAGCACTCTTCCTTTCGGACCACTCTCATCTTTGTCCATGAGTATTCTAAAACTTACGGAATTGTGATCTCTATTCCCAAAGTAGTACTCTACTGAAACTTCAACCACCTGGCCGTGCTCATTCCCCAACACCAGGTCCAGTATGGCCCCTTCCCGAGTTGGACTATTTGCATACTGCTCTAGAAAACCCTCCTGGATGCTCCTTACAAATTCTGCTCGATCTAGACCTCTAACACTAAGTGAATCCCAGTCAATGTTGGGAAAATTAAAATCTCCTATCACCACCACCTGTTGCTCCTACATCTTTCCATAATCTGATTACATATTTGTACCTCTATCTCACGCTCACTGTTGGGAGGCCTGTAGTACAGCCCCAACATTGTTACCGCACCCTTCCTATTTCTGAGTTCTGCCCATATTGCCTCACTGCTCGAGTCCTCCATAGTGCCCCCCTTCAGCACAGCTGTGATATCCTCT
Organism: Heterodontus francisci; assembly: GCF_036365525.1. NCBI lineage: Eukaryota > Metazoa > Chordata > Chondrichthyes > Heterodontiformes > Heterodontidae > Heterodontus > Heterodontus francisci. The sequence continues at coordinate 4,626,422 of NC_090398.1, forward strand.
TTGACCAGTAATGCAACTCCTCCACCCCTTTTACCTCCCTCTCTATCCTGCCTGAAGCTTCGATATGCTGGGATAGTTAATTGCTAATCGTGTCCTTCCCTCAACCAAGTCTCAGTAATAGCAATAACATCATACTCCCAGGTACTAATCCAAGCCCTAGGTTCATCTGCCTTACCTACTACACTTCTTGCATTAAAACAAATGCACATCAGACCACCAGTCCCTTTGCGTTCATCATCTGCTCCCTGCCTACTCTTTCCCTTAGTCACGCTGACTTCATTATCTAGTTCCTTACAGGCTTTAGTTACTACCTCCTTACTGTCCACTGACCTCCTCATTTGGTTCCCATCCCCTTGCCACATTAGTTTAAACCCTCCCCAACAGCGTTAGCAAAAGCACCCCCAAGGACATTGGTTCCAGTCCGGCCCAGGTGTAGACCGTCCAATTTGTAATAGTCCCACCTCCCCCAGAACCGGTCCCAATGTCCCAAAAATCTGAGCCCCTCCCTCCTGCACCATCTCTCAAGCCACGCATTCATCTTGACTATTCTTTCATTTCTACTCTGACTATCACGTGGCACTGGTAGCAATCCTGAGATTACTACCTCTGAGGTCCTACTTTTTAACTTGGCTCCTAACTCCCTAAATTCTGCTTGTCGGACCTCATCCCGTTTTTTACCTATATCATTGGTGCCTATGTGCACAACGACAACTGGCTGTTCACCCTCCCCCTTCAGACTGTTCTGCAGCCGATCTGAGACATCCCTGACCCGTGCACCTGTGAGGCAACATACCATTCGGGAGTCTCGTTTTCGACCACAGAACCGCCTATCTACTCCACTCACAATCAAATCCCCTGTGACTATAGCCCTTCCACTCTTTTTGCCGCCCTTCCGAACAGCAGAGCCAGCCACGGTGCCATGGATCTGGCTACTGCTGCCTTCCCCTGGTGAGCCATCTCCCTCAACAGTATCCAAAACGATATACCTGTTTTGGACGGAGATGACCATAGGGGACACCTGCGCTGCCTTCCTACTCTTTCTCTGCCTTTTGGTCACCCATTCCCTTTCTCCCTCAGCAATCCTAATCTGCGGTGTGACCAATTCGCTAAACGTGCTATCCACGACCTCCTCAGCATCGCAGATGCTCCAAAGTGAGTCCACCCGCAGCTCCAGAGCCGTCATGCGGTCTAACAAGAGCTGCAGCTGGACACACTTGCTGCACGTGAAGGAGTCAGGGACATCAGCCGTGTCCCTGAGCTCCCTCATTGAGCAAGAGGAGCATAACATGGTTCTGAGATCACCTGCCATTTTTAATCTTAAGCTTAACTTAGTCTTAACTTCGAAAAATGAAAAGTTTTTACCAATCACACGGTAAAAAAAAAGAGAAATAGAAAAAGCCTTACCTTATCTACACACCACCGAGTTCTTTTTTTTTGGTTAGAGGAGGGCGGGTGGGAAACACTACACGTGTAGTGTCTCGGGATCAGAAACGGTCCAAATATATCGGCTTTGTACTTACCCAGAAGCCCCCTGGTCCTCCGAATACAAAAGGAAATTATGTTTAAGTTGAAACTGACCTTCCCAGCTGATCACTCGCTCGCACTCTCTGCTTCCGAATAAGCTGCTGCAATGAAAGGTAAGTTATTTTAAATGGCACAAATATATAGGCTTTTTACTTACCCAGAAGCCCTCTGGTCCGCCGAAAACAAAAGGGCATTAAGTTTAAGTTGAAACTGACCTTCCCAGCTGATCACTCACTCGCACGCTCTGCTTCCGAATAAGCTGCTGCAATAATTTTGTGATCGTTGCTAACGTTTTGAATTTGTGCAATTCGTATCCCTTTGTGTTGACTACTTTATTGCAATGCTTTTACGTTTTGAGTTGTTATTTTTTATCTCATTACGAGACAAATTTACACAAGCTATTTTCACTGTCTGCTCTCAATGTCTCACCCTTTTGCTGCAAATAAGCAATTTTAAACTTGGCATAATCTCCCAGAATCCCTCTCCCTTGACATCTTTCACTTACTGTGCCCTATTTCCTAAGTTTCCCCACTTTACCATACTGCAATGAAGGGTTCGAATGAAGCGAAATGTTAGTTTACAATAAACGTCAATTGTTAGATATAAAAGGTAGATTCGCAATTTTTAACATTTAGTAATCTGGTTAGTAGCATTTAGTAACCTAATAATCTTACACAGATGTGCGATTGAGCCTTTTCAGTGCCTGATGGGCTGAGGCAGGGACAGAGGCCGGAGATGTTACAGAGGTGGAAGGAGGTGTCATTTCTGATGGAGACAACATCAGGTCAAAAGCTCAGGTCCGGGATGAATAGGGAGCATATTTTACACAACATCATATTTCGTCTGATACAACAGTGAGGGATGGCAATGGAATCAATTGGAGGAAATTGCAGCTCATGGGAAACAGACTTTTACAGTCTGATAACACAGAGGCAGTGGAGGGTCGAGAGAGTTGGAGATGGGTCTTGTCAGCACACATTTGGAAGCTTACCCCATATCTGTGGATGATGTGACCAGCGGGCAGTGTGTAGATGAGGAAGAGGATGGAACAAGAATAGAAAGTTCCAGGACTCCAGAGGTAACAGTGTTGGTGTGGGAAGAGAGGCCATTGCTGGAGATGCTCTAGTTCCAATACGATCAGTAATATTGGAACCATGCAGGTGCAATCCCACTGAAAAATACCAATGTCAGAGGTATGGGGAGATCACCGATGGGATGGCTGCAGGCTTGCAGGAGTGGCCGGAGATGAGGAGTGGTGAGGACATGGAAGAATTTTAACCCAATGTTTAGAATTATAAATTTAAATACTTCGAGGACTGGGAGCCAATGCAGGTCAGTTAGGCTGAAACTGTTGAGTGAGATGGACTTGGTCAGGGTTGGACATTGAAGCAGGGATTTGGAGCAGTTGATAGTGCGGGAAGGTAGAATTTGGGGGTCCAGTTAGCAGTGAACTGGAGGAAAGGAGTCAGGAGTTGGTGCAGTTGTAATTTTACTGTAGGCGTTAACCACTATAGAATAAACAGGGAAATATCTGCAGTGAAATAGAGGAGACAAGATTCTCTTTTATTCTTTCATGTGATGTGAGCTCCGCTGACAAGGTCAGCATTTGTTGCCCTTGACAGCTTGCTGGGCCGTTTCAGAGATCAGTTAAGAGTCATCCACATTGCTCAGGGTCTGCAGCCACATGTAAGCCAGACCAGGTAAGGATGGCAGATTTCCATACCTGAAAGGAATTCTCGAACCAAATGAGTTTTTACAGCAATCTATTATAGTATCATGGCACCATTACAGAGACTAGCTTTCAATTGCAGACTTTTGTTAATTGATTGGATTTAAATTACAGCAGCTGCCATGGTACGATTTGAACCCCTGTCCCCAAGCCCTTGGGTTGGACCTCTGGATTTCTAGCCCTTGTAATATTGTCACTCCATGACTGCCTCCCAATGGACGTATACAGTATCTGTCCCCTAATATCGCCCACAGTAGTTTCTAGACTGTAACCCGGAACATGGTCCTGAATCAGAGACTCAAAGTTCACAGTTTAACTGGGAAAACGCAGGAACAGACGAAGATGGGATTGTTTTTGTCCCTGGATTCAGTGCACACTGCAGACAGTTAGTTACATTTACAATAGAAATGCCAGGAGTTAACAAGGTCAATACAATAATATGGAAAATGTAAATGACTCCACCCATAATTGTAGCATCTGTCCAGTATGAGTACAGATTTCAGGTTTAGTCCCGTGAGAGGTCTTACTAAGAAAATATCATTACCATTGAAATTATTGTATTTTATCCACCACATTATTTACATCAGAGTCAAAGCTGCTGATGTAATGCGTTTGTTCAGGTGAGTGTAACTAATAGCAATGATCAGGGGTATAACCGTGTCAGTGGAGACTTATCCCCTGTATAAATCAGCACTCATTGGAATGGATCAGCTCAGCGTGCCTGCTGGAACTGTGGGTTCCAGACGAACAGAAGCCACAGCTTCTCACAGAAATGGGATATTCAGTAATCGATCAGATAGCAGGCATTTATTATCCTGTACTTGCAGCAATTGGAGTTCCTGGTAAGCCAGTATCTCAGCTGCTAATGTTGTAAATCAATATTAACTGTGCTGCTGCACTCAGTATTATTTCACAGTGTGTTTCCAGCAATTTACTGATGGAATCTCTTCATTGTTTACTCTTTCCATATTGCAGCAGCTGTATTCAATTGTATCGGTTTAAGTAACCCTGGCATTGTTGCTGGATTATTCTGTGTATTGAATGTATTTGAATCATATGTCTAGGTTAGGATCAAGAATCAGATCATCAGGAGATTGTCATATTTTCAAGATGTGCAACTAACTGGTCCTGGAATATTTTTATGATTGTTTTTTCACTGATTGATAATGAGACATCTCACAGTCTCAGTGTTGCAAGGGGATAGAACAATGTCCTCCATCCCCAATAATATGGTGCAATGTAACAGAGATATCAATTTATTGGTTATCACTGTTATAAAATATTATTTCACCCTGTGTGTGTCTGAAGTTGCTTCAGAGGTCTGCCTACTGAACTGAGTTTGTTGCTGCCTCTTTCACATTTCCTTCTCTACTTCACTGTGCAGCCTTCACTGTCACTGGACTACATTGTAAAATTGATGTGATGTTTTATTGGTTTACACTCCATCAGTTGGAATCCAAAGCATTTCCATTTATCTGTAGATTATCAGCTGCAGCGCTGATGTTGGTGTTTTATTAATTAAAGAATACCACATTCTAATGGTGTACTTTATAAATCCAGGGGAAGTAATTTCAATGATTGTGAACTTTGTGTGGAAGAAGCTTTAAATCCTGTTAAATCCATGTATTGCAGATGAAGTGGAGAGTGTAGGTGAGCAGGTGGAGACTTGAGTGTTCTGTAGACACATTAAATTATTCACACAAGTTTCACCATTGAACAAACTGACTCTGAGAATAGAGTCAATGAACACGGGGCTGGTGAACAGAACACAGGGGCAGAATGTTAGGAATGAATCGTATGTGAAAAACGGCTTTCAGTAACAGTTTGCAGGGTGTGAGCACATTGGAGAGAAAGGGAGGAAAAAAGGAGCAGGGAGAATGAAAGCGAGTGAAAGAGATAATTAGAAGTAAAGAGAAAGAAGCAGCAGTGTGAATAATTCACTATTATAAAGTGCTGAAATATCCAGAACAGTTAGTGAGAGAAACTGTGAGTTGAAGCTGTTTGCTGTTAGATTGTGTTCATTTTACTGTTGGAATTGATCCTCTGTGTTTATTTCTGTCTGGTTCTGATCATGTTTTGTAGAAATTTCCTGTTCCTTACTTAGTGACTGAAAAAACATCATAGAATCAGTTGTTCACTGATGGCAATTCATTATTTAAATACTGCACTTTAAAATCTCGGTGACTGCTGAAAGCAATAAAGAGTGAGGTTGATATCAGAAACATATTTAAATTCATATTTAATTGCATGTACAAACCATCTGCTCCTGTCTCCCCTCCAACTCCAACATGTCCTTTTCCTTCTCTGCCTCCCAATCTCACTCACTGTCTCATCCTCCGGCTTCCTCTTCCAAATAAATCCCGACCTTCAAACTCACCGTAACAGCTCTCAGCGTTTTCCCATTTTGTACCAGCCCCTGTCTGCTCTCTGAACCGACAGCAACAAACCATCGACACCTTCCACTGTCCCCAAACCTTCCGGATCAACAGTCTGGAGACAAATTCCCATTTAACCCATTGGATTCCATCTTTGTAAAACCCCTTATCATTTCCCCACCGGCACTGCATCCTCAGTCATTACTTCCAGTAGATCACTTTCACTTTCACTTTCTGTATCACTTACTCAATTCATTATTAATAATTGTGTTTCAAATATTTCACTGTGACAACGCACTGCCCAGGTTAATGAACTAGTTTTCACTCTTCGATGCAGGAGAGGAGAGAGAGGGAGACTGCTGGGTAAGTGAGGTTACATATTTGGGCGGTTGCTTGACCCAAAACACGACTCGGGTAGTGTCTCGCACCCATCCTCCTCCTCTAACCAAAAAAAAATTTCTGTCCGTCGGATTGCTAAGCTTACAAGTTTTGACATTTTTTTTGGTTTTCAGTAGATTTCTTGGGAATTTAGAATAGTGGGAATGGAGGTTAAGGCAGTTGAATGTTCTTCCTGCGGAATGTGAGAGGTAAGGGTCGCCAAGAGTGTCCCTGCTGACTGCATCTGCGGGAAGTGCGCCCAACTCCAGCTCCTCGAGAACCGCGTTAGGGAACTGGAGCTGGAGCTGGATGAACTCCGGATCATTCGGGAGGTGGAGGGGGTTATTGAGAGGAGTTATGGGGAGGTAGTCACACCTCAGATAAAAGAAGTAGGTAGATGGGTTACCGTCAGGGGAAGGAGAGGGAACCAGCAGGCAGTGCAGGGATCCCCTGTGGCCGTTTCCCTAAACAACCGGTATACCATTTTGGATACTGTTGCGGGGGACGACTTACCAGGGGTAAGCAATGGGGTACAGGTCTCTGGCACAGAGTATGTCCCTGTTGCTCAGAAGAGAAGGGGGAAGAGGAGCAGAGCATTAATCATTGGGGACTCCATAGTTAGGGGAACAGATAGGAGGTACTGTGGGAACGAGAGAGACTCATGGTTGGTGTGTTGCCTCCCAGGTGCCAGGGTTCGTGATGTCTCGGATCGTGTTTTTGAGATCCTTTAGGGGGAGGGGGAGCAGCCCCAAGTCGTGGTCCACATAGGCACCAACGACATAGGTAGGAAGAGAGATGGGGATTTAAGGCAGAAATTCAGGGAGCTGGGGTGGAAGCTTAGAGCGAGAACAGAGTTGTTATCTCTAGGTTGTTGCCCGTGCCACGTGCTAGTGAAGAGAGGAATAGGGAGAGAGAGGAGTTGAACACGTGGCTGCAGGGATGGTGTAGGAGGGAGGGTTTTGGGTTCCTGGATAATTGGGGCTCTTTCTGGGGTAGGTGGGACCACTACAAATAGGATAGTCTTCACCTGAACCAGAGGGGTACCAATATCCTGGGGGGGAGATTTGCTAGTGCTCTTCGGTGAGGGGGGGTTAAACTAATTCAGTAGGGGTATGGGAACCTAAATTGTAGTTCCAGTGTACAAGATGTAGAGAGTAGTGAGGTCAGGTATAAGGTTACAAGGAGGGCAGGAGGGCACTGGCAAGCAAGAACTTGGTTTAAAGTGTGTCGACTTCAGCGCCAGGAGCATCCGGAATAAGGTGGGTGAGCTTGCAGCATGGGTTGGTACCTGGGATCTCGATGCTGCGGCCATTTCGGAGACATGGGTAGAGCAGGAACAGGAATGGATGTTGCAGGTTCCGGGATTTAGATGTTTCAGTAAGAACAGAGAAGATGGTAAAAGGGGGGGTGGGGCATTGTTAATCAAGGAGGGTATTACGGTGGCAGAAAGGACGTTTGAGGACTCATCTACTGAGGTAGTATGGGCCGAGGTTAGAAACAGGAGAGGAGAGATCACCCTGTTGGGAGTTTTCTATGGACCTCCGAATAGTTCCAGAGATGTAGAGGAAAGGATAGTGAAGATGATTCTCGACAGGAGATGGAGTAAGAGGGTAGTTGTTATGGGGGACGTTAACTCTCCAAATATTGACTGGAAATACTATAGTTCGAGTACTTTAGATGGGTCAGTTTTTGTCCAGTGTGTGCAGGAGGGTTTTCTGACACAGGATGTAGACAGGCCAACCACGGACGATGCCACATTGGATTTGGTAATGGGTAATGAACCCGGCCAGGTGTTAGATTTAGATGTAGGTGAGCACTTTGGTGATAGTGATCACAATTCGGTTAGGTTTACCTTAGCGATGGGCAGGGGCAGGCAGATAACGCACGACAAGAATTATCGCTGGGGGAAAGGAAATTATGATGCGATTAGGCAAGATTTAGGATGCGTAGGATGGGGAAGGAAACTGCAGGGCATGGGCACAATCGAAATGCGGAGCTTATTCAAGGAGCTGCTACTGCGTGTCCTTGATAATTATGTACCTGTCAGGTAGGGAGGAAGTTGTGGAGCGAGGGAGCCGTGGTTTACTAAAGAAGTTGAAGCGCTTGTCAAGAGGAAGAAGAAGGCTAATGTTAGGATGAGACGTGAAGGCTCAGTTCGGGCGCTTGAGAGTTACAAGCTCGCCAGGAAGGATCTAAAGGCAGAGCTAAGAAGAGCGAGGAGAGGACACGAGAAGTCATTGGCGGATAGGATCAAGGAAAACCCGAAGGCTTTCTATAGGTATATCAGGAATAAAAGAATGACTAGAGTTAGATTAGGGCCAATCAAGAGTAGGAGTGGGAAGTTGTGTGTGGAATCAGAGGAGATAAGGGAAGCATTAAATGAATATTTTGCGTCAGTATTTACAGTAGAGAAAGAAAATGTTGTCGAGGAGAATACTGAGATACAGACTACTAGGCTCGATGGGAATGAGGGTCACAAGGAGGAGGTGTTAGCAATTTTGGAAAGTCTGAAAATAGATAAGTCACCTGGGCCAGATGGGATTTATCCTAGGATTCTCTGGGAAGCCAGGGAGGAGATTGCAGAGACTTTGTCCTTGATCTTTATGTCGTCATTGTCGACAGGAAAAGTGCCGGAAGACTGGAGGACAGCAAATGTTGTCCCCTTGTTCAAGAAGGGGAGTAGAGACAGCCCTGGTAATTATAGACCTGTGAGCCTTACTTCGGTTGTGGGTAAAATGTTGGAAAAGGTTATAAGAGATAGGATTTATAATCATCTTGAAAAGAATAAGTTCATTAGCGACAGTCAGCACGGTTTTGTGAAGGGTAGGTCGTGCCTCACAAACCTTATTGAGTTTTTTGACAAGATGACCAAACAGGTGGATGAGGGTAAAGCCGTGGATGTGGTGTATATGGATTTCAGTAAGGCGTTTGATAAGTTTCCCCACGGGAGGCTATTGCAGAAAATACGGAAGTATGGGATTGAAGGTGATTTAGTGCTTTGGATCAGAAATTGGCTAGCTGAAATAAGACAGAGGGTGGTGGTTGATGGCAAATGTTCATCCTGGAGTTTAGTTACTAGTGGTGTACCGCAAGGATCTGTTTTGGGGCCACTGCTGTTTGTCATTTTTATAAATGACCTGGATGAGGGTGTAGAAGGGTGGGTTAGTAAATTTGCGGATGACACGAAGGTCGGTGGAGTTGTGGATAGTGCCAAAGGATGTTGTAGGGTACAGAGGGACATAGATAGGCTGCAGAGCTGGGCTGAGAGATGGCAAATGGAGTTTAATGCGGAAAAGTGTGAGGTGATTCACTTTGGAAGGAGTAACAGGAATGCAGAGTACTGGGCTAATGGGAAGATTCTTGGTAGTGTAGATGAGCAGAGAGATCTTGGTGTCCAAGTACATAAATCCCTGAAAGTTGCTACCCAGGTTACTAGGGCTGTTAAGAAGGCATATGGTGTGCTGGCTTTTATTAGTTGGGGGATCGAGTTTCGGAGCCACGAGGTCATGCTGCAGCTGTACAAAACTCTGGTACGGCCGCACCTGGAGTATTGCGTGCAGTTCTGGTCACCGCATCATAGGAAGGATGTGGAAGCTTTGGAAAGGGTGCAGAGGAGATTTACTGGAATGTTGCCTGGTATGGAGGGAAGGTCTTACGAGGAAAGGCTGAGGGACTTGAGGTTGTTTTCATTAGAGAGAAGGAGGAGGAGAGGTGACTTAATATAGACTTATAAGATAATCAGAGGGTTAGATAGGGTGGATAGTGAGAGTCTTTTTCCTCGGATGGTGATGGCAAGCACAAGGGGACATAGCTTTAAGTTGAGGGGTGATAGATATAGGACAGATGTTAGAGGTAGTTTCTTTACTCAGAGAGTAGTAGGGGCATGGAACGCCCTGCCTGCAACAGTAGGAGACTCGCCAACTTTAAGGGCATTTAAGTGGTCATTGGATAGACATATGGATGAAAATGGAATAGTGGAGGTCAGATGGTTTCACAGGTCGGCGCAACATCGAGAGCTGAAGGGCCTGTACTGCGCTGTAATGTTCTATATTCCATGTTCTATGTTCTATGATGCAGCAACAAAGCTGGAAATTTCAGTCAAGATCCTGTCAAACTGCTGCTTTGTCTCCAGGTCTGATCAGTAATTTTTCTGCTTCCTTTTCTCTCTCTTCCAGTTAACTTGGTGGCGATTGTGATCCTGTCCCGAGGAAAGTGCGGTCTCTCCAAATGTATCACTTTCTACCTGGTGGGAATGTCAGTGTCTGATCTCCTGGTCGTTATGATTGAGCCCATATTGTACTGGATTGTTTTCATTTATTTCCCAGATTCATTCCTGAGAATTACTCCTGTGTGTTCTCTCATTATCGTTCTGCTTTCTTCAGCCACAGTTATTTCCGTCTGGCTCACAGTCACTTTCACCTTTGATCGATTTGTGACCATTTGTTGTGAGAAGCAGAAAACAAAATATTGCACCGAGAAAACAGCGGCTGTGGTTGTCGGAACAGTAAGTGTGCTGGGCTGTTTGGAGACTCTCCCCTGGTATTTTACACTGGAACAAGATTACTTTATTGATAATGTTCCCATGGGTTGTGTCCATAAACAGAGCTTCTTTACTTCCCCCACATGGGGGGCATTTGAATTGTTTCACTACATTTTAACCCCTTGTGTCCCGGTCTTTCTGATTTTGTTGCTCAATGTTCTGACGGTCAGACGAATTTTCTTCTCCAGTAAAGTCCGCAGGGGATTCCAGCGCCAAAGCAATGGAGAGAATCACAAAGACCCAGAGATGAATAATAGGAGAAAATCAATTATTTTACTGTTCAGTATATCCGGCAGTTTTATATTGTTATGGATGACCCGGATTGTGTTTATCATTTATCGGAGAATTGCAGATATTCAGGATTATTCCTCCTACACTGACTCTCTCTATATCACTGAACTCACATCAAAGATGCTGCAGCTTCTCAGTTGCTGCACCAACACGTTTATTTACACTGTGGCCCAGACTAAATTCAGAGAAGAGCTGAAGATGGGGGTGAAATACCCTCTCACTCTCATTGTTAAATTAGTGAAATCATAGAAAGAGATAAACACTGGAACTAAATCCCATTCGTATTCCATTCACTACACTCCCCACAGGACAGAAAGTATATTTTATATTCTCAGCACTGAGCCCTGAAATGATTTTAAATCTGATTATGAGATTATATTTTATTGAGAATCTGACTTGCTCTGCCCCCCTCTAAACATCTCCAACTGCTGGTGCGCCTGTCTCACTGCAGTTACTGACCACCTCTCACCAACTCCATCTGCTGGTGCCCCTACTGCCCCCCTCTCACCATCTTCATCTGCTGGTGTCCCTGTCTCACTGCAGTTACTGCCCCCTCTCACCATTTCCATCTGCTGGTGTCCGTGTCTCCCTGCAGTTACTGCCCCCCTCTCACCATCCCCATCTGCTGGTGTCCCTATCTCACTGCAGTTACTGTCCCCCTCTCACCATCTCCATGTGCTGGTGTCCCTGTCTCACTGCAGTTACTGCCCCCTCTCACCATCTCCATCTGCTGGTGCCCCTGTCTCACTGCAGTTACTGCACCCCTCTCACCATCTCCATTTGCTGGTGTCCCGGTCTCACTGCAGTTACTGCCCCACTCTCACAATCTCCATCTGCTGGTGTCCGTGTCTCACTGCAGTTACTGCCACCCTCTCACCATCTCCGTCTGCTGGTGTCCCTGTCTCACTGCAGTTACTGACCCCCCCTCACCATCTCCATCTGCTGGTGTCCCTGTCTCACTGCAGTTACTGCCCCCTCTCACCATCTCCATCTGCTGGTGCCCCTGTCTCACTGCAGTTACTGCCCCCTCTCACAATCTCCATCTGCTGGTGTCCCGGTCTCACTGCAGTTACTGCCCCCCTCTCACAATCTCCATCTGCTGGTGTCCGTGTCTCACTGCAGTTACTGCACCCCTCTCACCATCTCCATCTGCTGGTGTACCTGTCTCACTGCAGTTACTGTCCCCCCTCACCATCTCCATCTGTTGGTGTCCCTATCTCACTGCAGTTAACACAGAACATAGAACAGTACAGCACAGTACAGGCCCTGCGGTCCACGATGTTGTGCCGAAACTTTAACCTACGCTATGATCTAAGTAACTACCTACCCTTCATTCTACTATCATCCATGTACCTATCCAAGCGTCGCTTAAATGCCCCTAATGTATCTGCTTCTCCGATCACCGCTGGCAGTGCATTCCATGCACCCACCACTCTCTGTGTAAAGAACCTACCTCTGACATCTCCCCGAAACCTTCGTCCAATCAGCTTAAGATTATGCCCCCTGGTGATAGCCCTTTCCATCCTGGGAAAAAGTCTCTGACTATCCACTCTATCTATGCCTCTCATCATCTTGTACACCTCTATAAAGTCACCTCTCATCCTTCTTCGCTCCAATGAGAAAAGCCCTAGCTCCCTCAATCTTTATTGGTAGGACATGCCCTCCAGTCCAGGCAGCATCCTGGTAAATCTCCTCTGCGCCCTCTCGAAAGCATCCACATCCTTCCTATAATGAGGCGACCAGAACTGAACACAATATTCCAAGTGTGTTCTAACCAGGGCCTTAGAGAGCTGCAGCATAACCTCGCGGCTCTTAAACTCAATCACCATGTTAATGAAAGCCAACACACCATACGCCTTCTAAACAACCCTATCAAATTGGGTGGCAAATTTGAGCGATCTATGGACATGGACCCCAAGATCCCTCTGTTCCTACACACTACCAAGAATCCTGTCTTTAAGCCTGTATTCCGCATTCAAATTCGACCTTCCAAAATGAATCACTTCACACTTTTTCAGGTTGAACTCCATCTGCCACTTCTCAGCCCAGCTCTGCATCCTGTCAATGTCCCGTTGCAACCTACAACAGCCTTCCACACTATCCACAACTCCAGCAACCTTCGTGTCATCGGCAAACTTGCTAACCCAGCCTTCCACTTCCTCATCCAAGTCATTTATAAAAATCACAAAGAGCAGTGGTCCCAGAACAGATCCTTGTGGAACACCACTGGTCACCGAGCTCCATGCTGAATACTTTCCATCTACTACCACCCTCTGACTTCTATGGGCCAACCAATTATGTATCCAGACAGCCAACTTTCCCTGTATCCCATGCCTCCTTACTTTCTGAATGAGCCTACCATGTGGAACCTTATCAAACGCCTTGCTAAATTCCATATACACCACATCCACTGCTCTTCCTTCATCAATGTGTTTTGTCACATCTTCAAAGAATTCAATAAGGTTTGTGAGGCATGACCTTCCCCTCACAAAGCCATGCTGACTGTCTCTAATCAAACCATGCTTTTCCAAGTAATTATAAATCCTGTCTCTCAGAATCCTCTCCAATAATTTGCCCACTACCGAAGTAAGACTGACTGGTCTATAGTTCTCAGTGTTATCCCTATTCCCTTTCTTGAACATTTGCCACCCTCCAATCATCTGGTGCTACTCCAGTGGACAGTGAAGACGCAAAGATCATCGCCAAAGGCACAGCAATCTCTTTCCTCGCTTCCCGTAATATCCTTGGGTATATCCCGTCTGGCCCCGGGGACTTATCTGTCCTCATATCATTCGACATTTTCAGCACATCCTCCCTCTTAACAACAACCTGTTCGAGCATATCAGCCTGTTCCATGCTGTCCTCACAAACGATCAGGTTCCTCTCACTAGTGAATACTGAAGCAAAGTATTCATTTAGGACCTCCCCTACCTCCTCCGACTCCAGGCACAAGTTCCCTCCACTATCCCTGATCGGCCCTACGCTCACTCTGGCCATCCTCTTGTTCCTCACATAAGTGTAGAACGCCTTGGGATTTTCCTTAATCCTGCCCGCCAAGACTTTTTCATGTCCCCTTCTAGCTCTCCTAAGTCCATTCTACAGTTCCTTCCTGGCTACATTGTAACCCTCTAGAGCCCCGTCTGATCCTTGCTTCCTCAAACTTAAGTAAGCTTCCTTCTTCCTCTTGACTAGCTGTTCCACATCTCTTGTCATCCAAGGTTCCTTCACCCTACCATCCCTCCTTGCCTCATCAGGACAAACCTATCCAGCAGTGGCAGTAAGTGCTCCCTAAACAACCTCCACATTTCTGTCGTGCATTTCCCTGAGAACATCTGTTCCCAATTCATACTCCCCAGTTCCTGCCGAATAGCATTGTAATTTCCCCTCCCCCAACCAAGTATTTTCCCATCCCAACTGCTCCATGACTATTGCAAAGGTCAGGGAGTTGTGATCACTATTACCGAAATGCTCTCCCACCGAGAGATCTGCCACCTGGCCTGGTTCGTTGCCAAGCACCAAATCCAACATAGCCTCCCCTCTGGTCGGCCTATCTACATATTGAGTTCGGAAACCTTCCTGGACACACCTGACAAAAACTGTTCCATCCAAACTATTTGCACTAAGGAGTTTCCAATCAATATTAGGGAAGTTGAAGTCACCCATGACAACAACCCTGTTACTTCTGCACTTTTCCAAAATCTGCCTCCCAATCTGTTCCTCCGTGTTTCTGTTGCTATTGGGGGGTCTATAGAAAACTCCCAACAAAGTGACTGCTCCTTTCCTGTTTCTGACTTCCACACATACTGACTCAGTCGACAAACCCTCCTCGACGACCTCCCTTTCTGCAGCTGTGATACTCTCCCTGATTAGCAATGCCACTCCCCCACCTCTTTTACCTCCCTCCCTATTCCTTTTGAAACATCTAAACTCCGGAACATCCAACATCCATTCCTGCCCCTGTGATATCCACGTCTCCGTAATGGTCACAACATCGTAGCTCCAAGTACTGATCCATGCTCTAAGTTCATCACCCTTCTTCCTGACACTTCTTGCGTTAAAATAGACACAGTTCAACCCATCATACTGGCTGCAACTTTGTGGTGTCAGCTGTCTAACCTTCCTCACAGACTCTCTTCACTCTGTATCTGCCTGTTCAACAGCTACCCCATCCACTGATCCGTAGCTACGGTTCCCATCCCCCTGCCAAACTAGTTTAAACCCTCCCGAAGAGCTCTGGCAAACCTCCCGCCCAGGATATTGGTGCCCCTCCAGTTCAGATGCAACCCGTCATTCTTGTACAGGTCCCACCTTCCCCAGAAGGTATCCCAATGATCCACATATCTGAATCCCTCCCCCCTACACCAGTTCTGTAGCCACGTGTTCAGCTGCACTCGCTCCCTGTTTCTAGCCTCACTAGCACGTGGCACCGGAAACAATCCTGAGATTACTACTCTGCTCGTCCTGCCATTCAGCTTCCAACCTAACTCCCTATATTCGCTTTTCAGGTCCTCATCCCTTTTCCTAGCTATGTCATTGGTACAGATATGTACCACGGCCTCTGGCTGCTCCCCCTCCCCCTTAATAATCCGGTAGACTCGATCCGAGACATCCCTGACCCTGGCACCCGGGAGGCAACATACTATCCGGGAGTCTCGTTCACGACCACAGAATCTACTGTCTGTTCCTCTAACCATTGAATCTCCTATCACTATCGCTCTCCTATTCTCCCCCCTGCCCTTCTGAGCCACTGAGCCAGGCTCAGTGCCAGAGACCTGGCCACTGTGGCTTTCCCCTGGTAGGTCGTCCCCCCAAACCGTATCCAAAACGGTATACTTACTTTTGAGGGGAACGGCCACAGGGGATCACTGCACTGTGCGTCTATTCACATTCCCTCCCCTGACGGTCACCCACCTACCTTTATCCTGTAACTTAGGTGCCACTACTTCCCTATAACTGCTCTCTATCACCCCCTCAGCTTCCCGAATGATCCAAAGTTCATCCAGCTCCAGCTCCAGTTCCATAACGCGGTCTGCGAGGAGCTGGAGTTGGGTGCACTTCTCACAGTTGGAATCCCACTTGCCACTTGCTCCTTCCAGACATCTCTGTGAGGTGTGGGTTGAGTTGCGGAGAGAAGTGCTCAGTTTGACTGGGGCCTGTTCTTTTTGCCCAGATTTAGTGCAGAGCCCGTGAGTGGGGCCAGCATTGTTCTGGTATCAAACTGCAGTTATGTTCCTCTCTGATAGGGTGAGGGGAAGTTGGGGGGGGCGCGGGGGGGGGCGCGGGGGGGGGGGGGCGCGGTCGCGGGGCCGGTTGGTGTTTAAGAGACAAAGGATCTGGAGCTCTCCAGGGTGTAGTTACTGCCCAGCTCCCAGCCCATGAAGTCAATCCTCTCTGTCACACCCTTCCACAAGGTCTGAATTATATAAATCTTTCCTGGGACCGTAATTTTAAAAAATAAAAAGTTCCATGAAGGAATTTAAAGAGGCAGTTTTGCCCTTTCTGGGGACCAAGGGTAAATCTGGCAATTATCACATAACTACCTGTGGGATCTTGCTGTGCATCAAATGCCCAGCAGCATTTCCTACATGTCAAGAATGAGGATACTTTATAATTAAGTTCCTGCGGGTCTGAGTGTGGATTTCTTTGTGTTTTCTCTCCACCTTCCTCTGCTTTTCTCTCCCCCACACTTTCTCTATTTTAACCATTAATCAATAGGTGCCACAATTTGACGTGTGGTTATTTTAATCTGTGATAGAAATACTTCAGAGGACGTTTCAATCCAGATTAAATTGAAGATCGACAGATAAAGGAGCAGATGTAGATGGTGTGGGGGAGCAGGAGAAAGACAGGGAGCTGGGTGTTTGAGATTTTCAATCTGTAGGAATTTTCTTCTCTCTGGGATCCCTCAACTAACATCAATAAACAGATTATCTGTACACTATCACACTGCTGCTGTGGGATCCTGCTGTGCACAAATGGCCTGCACTGTTTCCAACTTTGCACTAGTGACAAGCAGTTTAACAATCAATTAATTTAGTGTCAAATGCTTCTGATTCAGTTCAATTCATTTTACTGATGTTCTGACTTCAGATTCCTCTTTCTTTCCCTCTGTCTCTTGATTTAAATCTTTAGTAGCTAAAAACACGCACAACAATGTGAATTGCTGTTGTTTTAAATGGTGAGACGTAAATATTTCATAGCTCATTTCAATCAAGATTACATATGAGCGAGAGAGGGAGGCGAATGAGATAGGAACAGAGAGATACAGGGACAGGGAGAGAAATACAGAGACAAACAGACACACACACACACACACAGAGGTGTATGTTGCTGTCTCAATCCTTTTAGCCTCTGGTTTATAACTGATTTGTCTGCATTTGGGTGTTCCTGAGAGATTGTCTGTGTAACTGAGGGAAGATCCTGGGCCCTTGCTGTGCCATTTTGTTTAAAAATGTTCTTGCCTTTTAATCAGCTTGACTGGGGGCTGTTCTTGCCGCCGTGGTTTGATGCAGAGTCTGTGAGTGGGGTCAACGCTGTTATATTTTAATAACATCACTTAAAATAGATTATATGCAGACTATCATAGCTGCCCGCTGGATCTTGCTGTGCGCACCTTAACTACAGAATTCCCTGCATTGCAACAATGACTACATTTTAGAAGTGAATTCATTCTGTGTAAAGCGCTCCTGAAGACATGGAATTAAAGCCATGAGCTTGAAGCCGGTATAATTCCCGAATAATGCTGGTGTTTTGGGCAGTGCCGTGAATTTGAGGGTTAAATGAAATGTGCAGCAGCCATTTGAATTGAGAGTGAGGTTGTGAGAGTGGATTTACCTGTCTCTCACTCTCCATCTTTCTGTCTGAATTAGAGTAACAGGTGGGAAAGAGTCACAAAGAGTGAGCAAAACATGGAGGGATTCAGAGGAGATGAGGAGAGGTAGCCGGCTGTTATCACACTGCTGCCTGTTGGATCATACTGTGCAAAAATGGCCTGCAGCATTTCCAACATTGCTACAGTGGTGACCACTTTAAAAATTAAATCATTGATTGTCAAATGCTTCTGTGAATCATCAATTAAATAACTGAAATGAGAAGGTTTGTAAAGGCTTGTTATCATTCCCGAACAATGCTGGTGTTA
>NC_090398.1:4944596-5028811 GCF_036365525.1 Heterodontus francisci
CCCCTTTGAACACCCTCCTGTCTAATTCCCCCCTGTTATCACCCTCCTGTCTAATTCCCCCTTTGAACACCCTCCTGTCTAATTCCCCCCTGTGAACACCCTCCTGATTAATTCCCCCTTTGAACACCCTCCTGTCTAATTTCCCCACTGTGAACACCCTCATGTCTGATTCCCCCTTTGAACACCCTCCTGTCTAATTGCCCCTTTGAACACCCTCCGTCTAATTCCCCCTGTGAACACCCTCCTGTCTAATTCCCCCTGTGAACACCCTCCTGATTAATTCCCCCTTTGAACACCCTGCTGTCTAATTCCCCCTGTGATCACCCTCCCGTCTAATTCCCCCTTTGAACACCCTCCTGTCTAATTCCCCTGTGACCACTCTCCTGTCTAATTCTACCTGTGAACACCCTCCTGTCTAATTCCTCCTGTGACCACTCTCCTGTCTAATTCTACCTGTGAACACCCTCCTGTCGAATTCCTCCTGTGAACACCCTCCTGTCTAATTCTCCCTGTGAAACTCCTCCTGTCCAATTCCCCCTGTGAGCACCCTCCTGCCTAATTCCCCCTGTGAAAATCCTCCTGTCGAATTCCCCCTTTGAACAATCTCCTGTCTATTTCCCAGCTGTGAACACCCTCCTGTCTAATACCCACTGTGAGCACCCTCCCGTCTAATTCCCCCAGTGTTCACCCTCCTGTCTAATTCCCCCCTGTGAAACTTCTCCTGTCTAATTCCCCCTGTGATCACTCTCCTGTCCAATTCCCCCTGTGAGCACCGTCCTGTCTAATTCCCCATGTGAACACCCTCCTGTCTAATTCCCTCTGTGAAACTGCTCCTGTCTAATTCCTCCTGTGAGCACTGTCCTGTCTAATTCCCCCTGTGAACACCCTCCTGTCTGATTCCCCCTTTGAACACCCTCCTGTCTAATTTCCCCCTGTGAACACCCTCCTGTCTAATTCCCCCTTTGAACACCCTCCTGTCTAACTCCCCCCTGTGAACACCCTCCTGTCCAATTCCCCCTGTGAACACCCTCCTGTCTAATTCCCCCTTTGAACACCCTCCTGTCTAACTCCCCCCTGTGAACACCCTCCTGTCCAATTCCCCGTGTGAACACCCTCCTGTCTAATTCCTCCTGTGAGCACCCTCCTGCCTAATTCTCCCTGTGAAAATCCTCCTGTCGAATTCCCCCTTTGAACAATCTCCTGTCTATTTCCCAGCTGTGAACACCCTCCTGTCTAATTCCCTCTGTGAAACTGCTCCTGTCTAATTCCTCCTGTGAGCACTGTCCTGTCTAATTCCCCCTGTGAACACCCTCCTGTCTAATTTCCCCCTGTGAACACCCTCCTGTCTAATTCCCCCTTTGAACACCCTCCTGTCTAATTCCCCCCTGTGAACCACCCTCCTGTCTAATTCCCCCTTTGAACACCCTCCTGTTTAATTCCCCCTTTGAACACCCTCCTGTCTAATTCCCCCCTGTGAACCACCCTCCTGTCTAATTCCCCCTTTGAACACCCTCCTGTGTAATTCCCCCCTGTGAACACCCTCCTGTCCAATTCCCCCTGTGAACACCCTCCTGTTTAATTTCCCCTGTGAACACCCTCCTGTCTAATTTCCCCTTTGAACACCCTCCTGTTTAATTTCCCCTGTGAACACCCTCCTGTCTAATTCCCCCCTGTGAACACCCTCCTGTCTAATTCCTCCTTTGAACACCCTCCTGTTTAATTTCCCCTGTGAACACCCTCCTGTCTAATTCTCCCTGTGAACACCCTCCTGTCTAATTCTCCCTGTGAACACCCTCCTGTCAAAATCCGCCTGTGAACACCCTCCTGTGTAATTCCTGCTGTGAGCACCCTCCTCTCTCATTCCCCCTGTGAACACCCTTCCTGTGGAATTCCCCTTGTGAACACCCTCCTGTCTAATTCCCCCTTGGGAACACCCTCCCTTCTAATTCCCCCTTTCAACACCCTCCTGTCCAATTCCCCCTGTGAGCACCCTCCAGGCTAATTCACCCTGTGAACACCCTCCTGTCTAATTACCCCTGTATTCACCCTCCTGTCTAATTCCCCCACTGTAAACACCCTCCTGTCTAATTCCTCCCAGAGAACACCCTCCTGTCTAATTTCCCCCTGTGAACACCTTCCTGTCTCATTCTCCAGGCGAACAGCCTCCTGACTAATTCCCCCTGTCAACCCCCTCCTCTCTAATTCTCCATGCGAACAGCCTCCTGTCTGATAACCCCTGTGAATACCCTCCTGTCTAATTCTCCATGCAAACAGCCTCCTGACTATTTCACCCTGTGAACACCCTCCTGTCTAATTCTCCATGTGAACAGCCTCCTGTCAAATTCCCACTGTGAACGCCCTCCTATCATATTCCCCTTGTGAACACCCTCCTGTCTAATTCCCCCTGTGAACACCCTCCTGTCTAATTCCCCTTGTGAACATCTTCCTGTCTAATTTCCCCTGTGGTCACCCACCTGTCTAATTCCCCCTGTGAACTCCCTCCTCTCTAATTCTCTCTGTGAACATGCTCCTGTCTAATTCCCCCTGTGAACACACTGCTGTCTAATTCCCCCTGTGAACACCCTCCTGATTAATTCCCCCTTTGAACACCCTCCTGTTTAATTCCCCCTTTGAACACCCTCCTGTCTAATTCCCCCTTTGAACACCCTCCTGTCTAATTCCCCCTGTGAACACCCTCCTGTTTAATTCCCCCTTTGAACACCCTCCTGTCTAATTCCCCCTGTGAACACCCTCCTGATTAATTCCCCCTTTGAACACCCTCCTGTTTAATTCCCCCTTTGAACACCCTCCTGTCTAATTCCCCCTGTGAACACCCTCCTGATTAATTCCCCCTTTGAACACCCTCCTGTTTAATTCCCCCTTTGAACACCCTCCTGTCTAATTCCCCCTGTGAACACCCTCCTGATTAATTCCCCCTTTGAACACCCTCCTGTCTAATTCCCCCTTTGAACACCCTCCTGATTAATTCCCCCTGTGAACACCCTCCTGTCTAATTCCCCCTTTGAACACCCTCCTGTCTAATTCCCCCCTGTTATCACCCTCCTGTCTAATTCCCCCTTTGAACACCCTCCTGTCTAATTCCCTCTGTGAACACCCTCCTGATTAATTCACCCTTTGAACACCCTCCTGTCTAATTCCCCCAGTGAACACCCTCCCATCTAATTCCCCCGGTGAACACCATGCAGTCTAATTTCCCCACTGTGAACACCCTCATGTCTGATTCCCCCTTTGAACACCCTCCTGTCTAATTCCCCCTTTGAACACTCTCCTGTCTAATTCCCCCTTTGAACACCCTCCTGTCTAATTCCCCCTTTGAACACCCTCCTGTCTAATTCCCCCTGTGAACACCCTCCTGATTAATTCACCCTTTGAACACTCTGCTGTCTAATTCCCCCTGTGATCACCCTCCCGTCTAATTCCCCCTTTGAACACCCTCCTGTCTAATTCCCCCTTTGAACACCCTCCTGTCTAATTCCCCGTGTGAACACCCTCCTGATTAATTCCCCCTTTGAACACCCTGCTGTCTAATTCCCCCTGTGAACACCCTCCCGTCTAATTCCCCCTTTGAACACCCTGCTGTCTAATTCCCCCTGTGATCACCCTCCCGTCTAATTCCCCCTTTGAACACCCTCCTGTCTAATTCCCCTGTGACCACTCTCCTGTCTAATTCTACCTGTGAACACCCTCCTGTCTAATTGCTCCTGTGACCACCCTCCTGTCTAATTCTACCTCCGAACACCCTCCTGTCGAATTCCTCCTGTGAACACCCTCCTGTCTAATTCTCCCTGTGAAACTCCTCCTGTCCAATTCCCCCTGTGAGCACCCTCCTGCCTAATTCCCCCTGTGAAAATCCTCCTGTCGAATTCCCCCTTTGAACAATCTCCTGTCTATTTCCCAGCTGTGAACACCCTCCTGTCTAATTCCCTCTGTGAAACTGCTCCTGTCTAATTCCTCCTGTGAACACCCTCCTGTCTAATTTCCCCCTGTGAACACCCTCCTGTCCAATTCCCCCTGTGAACACCCTCCTGTTTAATTTCCCCTGTGAACACCCTCCTGTCTAATTCCCCCTGTGAACACCCTCCTGTTTAATTCCCCCTGTGAACACCCTCCTGTCCAATTCCCCCTGTGAACACCCTCCTGTTTAATTTCCCCTGTGAACACCCTCCTGTCTAATTCCCCCTGTGAACACCCTCCTGTCCAATTCCCCCTGTGAACACCCTCCTGTCTAATTCCCCCTGTGAACACCCTCCTGTCTAATTTCCCCTGTGAACACCCTCCTGTCTAACTCCCCCCTGTGAACACCCTCCTGTCCAATTCCCCCTGTGAACACCCTCCTGTCTAATTCCCCCTGTGAACACCCTCCTGTCTAATTTCCCCTGTGAACACCCTCCTGTCTAACTCCCCCCTGTGAACACCCTCCTGTCCAATTCCCCCTGTGAACACCCTCCTGTTTAATTTCCCCTGTGAACACCCTCCTGTCTAATTCCCCCTGTGAACACCCTCCTGTTTAATTTCCCCTGTGAACACCCTCCTGTCTAATTCCCCCTGTGAACACCCTCCTGTTTAATTTCCCCTGTGAACACCCTCCTGTCTAATTCCCCCCTGTGAACACCCTCCTGTCTAATTCCCCCTGTGAACACCCTCCTGTTTAATTTCCCCTGTGAACACCCTCCTGTCTAATTCCCCCCTGTGAACACCCTCCTGTCTAATTTCCCCTTTGAACACCCTCCTGTCTAACTCCCCCCTGTGAACACCCTCCTGTCCAATTCCCCCTGTGAACACCCTCCTGT
This sequence comes from Heterodontus francisci, assembly GCF_036365525.1. Taxonomy (NCBI): domain Eukaryota; kingdom Metazoa; phylum Chordata; class Chondrichthyes; order Heterodontiformes; family Heterodontidae; genus Heterodontus; species Heterodontus francisci. The sequence goes on from NC_090398.1 coordinate 4,949,408, forward strand.
TTAATTTCCCCTGTGAACACCCTCCTGTCTAATTCCCCCTGTGAACACCCTCCTGTTTAATTTCCCCTGTGAACACCCTCCTGTCTAATTCCCCCTGTGAACACCCTCCTGTCTAACTCCCCCCTGTGAACACCCTCCTGTCCAATTCCCCCTGTGAACACCCTCCTGTCCAATTCCCCCTGTGAACACCCTCCTGTTTAATTTCCCCTGTGAACACCCTCCTGTCTAATTCCCCCTGTGAACACCCTCCTGTTTAATTTCCCCTGTGAACACCCTCCTGTCTAATTCCCCCCTGTGAACACCCTCCTGTCTAATTCCTCCTTTGAACACCCTCCTGTTTAATTTCCCCTGTGAACACCCTCCTGTCTAATTCCCCCCTGTGAACACCCTCCTGTCTAATTCTCCCTGTGAACACCTTCCTGTCTAATTTCCCCTGTGGTCACCCACCTGTCTAATTCCCCCTGTGAACTCCCTCCTCTCTAATTCTCTCTGTGAACACGCTCCTGTCTAATTCCCCCTGTGAACACACTGCTGTCTAATTCCCCCTGTGAACACCCTCCTGATTAATTCCCCCCTGTGAACAGCCTCCTGTCTGATAACCCCTGTGAATACCCTCCTGTCTAATTCTCCATGCAAACAGCCTCCTGACTATTTCACCCTGTGAACACCCTCCTGTCTAATTCTCCATGTGAACAGCCTCCTGTCAAATTCCCACTGTGAACGCCCTCCTATCATATTCCCCTTGTGAACACCCTCCTGTCTAATTCCCCCTGTGAACACCCTCCTGTCTAATTCCCCTTGTGAACATCTTCCTGTCTAATTTCCCCTGTGGTCACCCACCTGTCTAATTCCCCCTGTGAACTCCCTCCTCTCTAATTCTCTCTGTGAACACGCTCCTGTCTAATTCCCCCTGTGAACACACTGCTGTCTAATTCCCCCTGTGAACACCCTCCTGATTAATTCCCCCTTTGAACACCCTCCTGTTTAATTCCCCCTTTGAACACCCTCCTGTCTAATTCCCCCTTTGAACACCCTCCTGTCTAATTCCCCCTGTGAACACCCTCCTGATTAATTCCCCCTTTGAACACCCTCCTGTTTAATTCCCCCTTTGAACACCCTCCTGTCTAATTCCCCCTGTGAACACCCTCCTGATTAATTCCCCCTTTGAACACCCTCCTGTTTAATTCCCCCTTTGAACACCCTCCTGTCTAATTCCCCCTGTGAACACCCTCCTGATTAATTCCCCCTTTGAACACCCTCCTGTTTAATTCCCCCTTTGAACACCCTCCTGTCTAATTCCCCCTGTGAACACCCTCCTGATTAATTCCCCCTTTGAACACCCTCCTGTCTAATTCCCCCTTTGAACACCCTCCTGATTAATTCCCCCTGTGAACACCCTCCTGTCTAATTCCCCCTTTGAACACCCTCCTGTCTAATTCCCCCCTGTTATCACCCTCCTGTCTAATTCCCCCTTTGAACACCCTCCTGTCTAATTTCCCCACTGTGAACACCCTCATGTCTGATTCCCCCTTTGAACACCCTCCTGTCTAATTCCCCCTTTGAACACCCTCCGGTCTAATTCCCCCTGTGAACACCCTCCTGTCTAATTCCCCCTGTGAACACCCTCCTGATTAATTCCCCCTTTGAACACCCTGCTGTCTAATTCCCCCTGTGATCACCCTCCCGTCTAATTCCCCCTTTGAACACCCTCCTGTCTAATTCCCCTGTGACCACTCTCCTGTCCAATTCTACCTGTGAACACCCTCCTGTCTAATTCCTCCTGTGACCACCCTCCTGTCTAATTCTACCTGCGAACACCCTCCTGTCTAATTCCTCCTGTGAACACCCTCCTGTCTAATTCTCCCTGTGAAACTCCTCCTGCCTAATTCCCCCTGTGAAAATCCTCCTGTCGAATTCCCCCTTTGAACAATCTCCTGTCTATTTCCCAGCTGTGAACACCCTCCTGTCTAATACCCACTGTGAGCACCCTCCCGTCTAATTCCCCCAGTGTTCACCCTCCTGTCTAATTCCCCCCTGTGAAACTTCTCCTGTCTAATTCCCCCTGTGATCACTCTCCTGTCCAATTCCCCCTGTGAGCACCGTCCTGTCTAATTCCCCATGTGAACACCCTCCTGTCTAATTCCCTCTGTGAAACTGCTCCTGTCTAATTCCTCCTGTGAGCACTGTCCTGTCTAATTCCCCCTGTGAACACCCTCCTGTCTGATTCCCCCTTTGAACACCCTCCTGTCTAATTTCCCCCTGTGAACACCCTCCTGTCTAATTCCCCCTTTGAACACCCTCCTGTCTAACTCCCCCCTGTGAACACCCTCCTGTCTAATTCCCCCTGTGAACACCCTCCTGTTTAATTTCCCCTGTGAACACCCTCCTGTCTAATTTCCCCTTTGAACACCCTCCTGTTTAATTTCCCCTGTGAACACCCTCCTGTCTAATTCCCCCCTGTGAACACCCTCCTGTCTAATTCCCCCTTTGAACACCCTCCTGTTTAATTTCCCCTGTGAACACCCTCCTGTCTAATTCCCCCCTGTGAACACCCTCCTGTCTAATTCCCCCTGTGAACACCCTCCTGTTTAATTTCCCCTGTGAACACCCTCCTGTGTATTTCCCCCTGTGAACACCCTCCTGTCTAATTCTCCCTGTGAACACCCTCCTGTCTAATTCCCCCTGTGAACACCCTCCTGTCTAATTCCCCCCTGTTATCACCTTCCTGTCTAATTCCCCCTGTGAACACCCTCCTGTCTAATTCTCCCTGTGAACACCCTCCTGTCTAATTCTCCCTGTGAACACCCTCCTGTCTAATTCCCCCCTGTGAACACCCTCCTGTCTAATTCCCCGTGTGAACACCCTCCTGTCTAATTCTCCCTGTGAACACCCTCCTGTCTAATTCTCCCTGTGAACACCCTCCTGTTTAATTTCCCCTGTGAACACCCTCCTGTCTAATTCTCCCTGTGAACACCCTCCTGTTTAATTTCCCCTGTGAACTCCCTCCTGTCTAATTCCCCCCTGTTATCACCCTCCTGTCTAATTCCCCCCTGTGAACACCCTCCTGTCTAATTCCCCCTTTGAACACGCTCCTGTTTAATTTCCCCTGTGAACACCCTCCTGTCTAATTCCCCCCTGTGTACACCCTCCTTTCTAATTCCCCCTTTGAACACGCTCCTGTTTAATTTCCCCTGTGAACACCCTCCTGTCTAATTCCCCCCTGTGAACCACCCTCCTGTCTAATTCCCCCTTTGAACACCCTCCTGTTTAATTTCCCCTGTGAACACCCTCCTGTCTAATTCCCCCTGTGAACCACCCTCCTGTTTAATTTCCCCTGTGAACTCCCTCCTGTCTAATTCCCCCTTTGAACACCCTCCTGTCTAATTCCCCCTGTGAACACCCTCCTGATTAATTTCCCCTGTGAACACCCTCCTGTCTAATTCCCCCTTTGAACACCCTCCTGTCTAATTCCCCCTGTGAACACCCTCCTGTCTAATTCCCCCTTTGAACACCCTCTTGTCTAATTCCCCCTTTGAACACCCTCCTGTCTAATTCCCCGTGTGAACACCCTCCTGATTAATTCCCCCTTTGAACACCCTGCTGTCTAATTCCCCCTGTGATCACCCTCCCGTCTAATTCCCCCTTTGAACACCCTCCTGTCTAATTCCCCCTTTGAACACGCTCCTGTTTAATTTCCCCTGTGAACACCCTCCTGTCTAATTCCCCCCTGTGAACCACCCTCCTGTCTAATTCCCCCTTTGAACACCCTCCTGTTTAATTCCCCCTGTGAACACCCTCCTGTCTAATTCCCCCCTGTGAACACCCTCCTGTTTAATTTCCCCTGTGAACACCCTCCTGTCTAATTCCCCCCTGTGAACACCCTCCTGTCTAATTCCCCCTTTGAACCCCCTCCTGTTTAATTTCCCCTGTGAACACCCTCCTGTCTAATTCCCCCTGTGAACACCCTCCTGTCTAATTTCCCCTTGTGAACACCGTCCTGTCTAATTCCCCTGTGACCACTCTCCTGTCTAATTCTACCTGTGAACACCCTCCTGTCTAATTCCTCCTGTGACCACCCTCCTGTCTAATTCTACCTGCGAACACCCTCCTGTCTAATTCCTCCTGTGAGCACCCTCCTGCCTAATTCCCCCTGTGAAAATCCTCCTGTCGAATTCCCCCTTTGAACAATCTCCTGTCTATTTCCCAGCTGTGAACACCCTCCTGTCTAATACCCACTGTGAGCACCCTCCCGTCTAATTCCCCCAGTGTTCACCCTCCTGTCTAATTCCCCCCTGTGAAACTTCTCCTGTTTAATTCCCCCTGTGATCACTCTCCTGTCTAATACCCCCTGTGAGCACCGTCCTGTCTAATTCCCCATGTGAACACCCTCCTGTCTAATTCCCTCTGTGAAACTGCTCCTGTCTAATTCCTCCTGTGAGCACTGTCCTGTCTAATTCCTCCTGTGCTCACTGTCCTTCTAATTGCCCGTGAAAATCCTCCTGTCTAATTCTCCCTGTGAGCACTGTCCTGTCTAATTCCCCCTGTGAACACCCTCCTGTCTAATTCCCCCTGTGAAAATCCTCCTGTCGAATTCCCCCTGTGAACACCCTCCTGTATAATTCCCCCTGTGAAACTGCTCCTGTCTAATTCCCCCTATGAACACTCTCCTGTCTAATTCCCCCTGTGAAAATCCTCCTGTCTATTTCCCAGCTGTAAACACCCTCCTGTCTAATTCCCCCTGTGAAAATCCTCCTGTCGAATTCCCCCTTTGAACACCCTCCTGTATAATTCCCCCTGAGAACAACCTCCTGTCTATTTCCCAGCTGTGAACACCCTCCTGTCTAATTCCCCCTGTTATCACCCTCCTGTCTAATTTCCCCCTTTGATCACCCTCCTGTCTAATTCCCCCTGTGAACACCCTCCTGTCTAATTCCCCCTGTGATCACCCTCCTGTCTAATTCCCCCTGTGAACACCATCCTGTCTAATTCCCCCTGTGATCACCCTCCTAGCTAATTCCCCCTGTGAACACCCTCCTGTATAATTCTCCCTGTGAACACCCTCCTGGCTAATTCCCCCTGTGAACACCCTCCTGTCTAACTTCCCCCTGTTATCACCCTCCTGTCTAATTCCCCCTGTGAACACCCTCCTGATTAATTCCCCCTTTGAACACCCTCCTGTCTAATTCCCCCTTTGAACACCCTCCTGATTAATTCCCCCTGTGAACACCCTCCTGTCTAATTCCCCCTTTGAACACCCTCCTGTCTAATTCCCCCCTGTTATCACCCTCCTGTCTAATTCCCCCTTTGAACACCCTCCTGTCTAATTTCCCCACTGTGAACACCCTCATGTCTGATTCCCCCTTTGAACACCCTCCTGTCTAATTCCCCCTTTGAACACCCTCCGGTCTAATTCCCCCTGTGAACACCCTCCTGTCTAATTCCCCCTGTGAACACCCTCCTGATTAATTCCCCCTTTGAACACCCTGCTGTCTAATTCCCCCTGTGATCACCCTCCCGTCTAATTCCCCCTTTGAACACCCTCCTGTCTAATTCCCCTGTGACCACCCTCCTGTCTAATTCACCCTGTGAACACCCTCCTGTCTAATTCCTCCTGTGACCACCCTCCTGTCTAATTCTACCTGCGAACACCCTCCTGTCTAATTCCTCCTGTGAACACCCTCCTGTCTAATTCTCCCTGTGAAACTCCTCCTGTCCAATTCCCCCTGTGAGCACCCTCCTGCCTAATTCCCCCTGTGAAAATCCTCCTGTCGAATTCCCCCTTTGAACAATCTCCTGTCTATTTCCCAGCTGTGAACACCCTCCTGTCTAATACCCACTGTGAGCACCCTCCCGTCTAATTCCCCCAGTGTTCACCCTCCTGTCTAATTCCCCCCTGTGAAACTTCTCCTGTCTAATTCCCCCTGTGATCACTCTCCTGTCCAATTCCCCCTGTGAGCACCGTCCTGTCTAATTCCCCATGTGAACACCCTCCTGTCTAATTCCCTCTGTGAAACTGCTCCTGTCTAATTCCTCCTGTGAGCACTGTCCTGTCTAATTCCCCCTGTGAACACCCTCCTGTCTGATTCCCCCTTTGAACACCCTCCTGTCTAATTTCCCCCTGTGAACACCCTCCTGTCTAATTCCCCCTTTGAACACCCTCCTGTCTAACTCCCCCCTGTGAACACCCTCCTGTCCAATTCCCCCTGTGAACACCCTCCTGTTTAATTTCCCCTGTGAACACCCTCCTGTCTAATTTCCCCTTTGAACACCCTCCTGTTTAATTTCCCCTGTGAACACCCTCCTGTCTAATTCCCCCCTGTGAACACCCTCCTGTCTAATTCCCCCTTTGAACACCCTCCTGTTTAATTTCCCCTGTGAACACCCTCCTGTCTAATTCCCCCCTGTGAACACCCTCCTGTCTAATTCCCCCTGTGAACACCCTCCTGTTTAATTTCCCCTGTGAACACCCTCCTGTGTATTTCCCCCTGTGAACACCCTCCTGTCTAATTCTCCCTGTGAACACCCTCCTGTCTAATTCCCCCTGTGAACACCCTCCTGTCTAATTCCCCCCTGTTATCACCTTCCTGTCTAATTCCCCCTGTGAACACCCTCCTGTCTAATTCTCCCTGTGAACACCCTCCTGTCTAATTCTCCCTGTGAACACCCTCCTGTCTAATTCCCCCCTGTGAACACCCTCCTGTCTAATTCCCCGTGTGAACACCCTCCTGTCTAATTCTCCCTGTGAACACCCTCCTGTCTAATTCTCCCTGTGAACACCCTCCTGTTTAATTTCCCCTGTGAACACCCTCCTGTCTAATTCTCCCTGTGAACACCCTCCTGTTTAATTTCCCCTGTGAACTCCCTCCTGTCTAATTCCCCCCTGTTATCACCCTCCTGTCTAATTCCCCCCTGTGAACACCCTCCTGTCTAATTCCCCCTTTGAACACGCTCCTGTTTAATTTCCCCTGTGAACACCCTCCTGTCTAATTCCCCCCTGTGAACACCCTCCTTTCTAATTCCCCCTTTGAACACGCTCCTGTTTAATTTCCCCTGTGAACACCCTCCTGTCTAATTCCCCCCTGTGAACCACCCTCCTGTCTAATTCCCCCTTTGAACACCCTCCTGTTTAATTTCCCCTGTGAACACCCTCCTGTCTAATTCCCCCTGTGAACCACCCTCCTGTTTAATTTCCCCTGTGAACTCCCTCCTGTCTAATTCCCCCTTTGAACACCCTCCTGTCTAATTCCCCCTGTGAACACCCTCCTGATTAATTTCCCCTGTGAACACCCTCCTGTCTAATTCCCCCTTTGAACACCCTCCTGTCTAATTCCCCCTGTGAACACCCTCCTGTCTAATTCCCCCTTTGAACACCCTCTTGTCTAATTCCCCCTTTGAACACCCTCCTGTCTAATTCCCCGTGTGAACACCCTCCTGATTAATTCCCCCTTTGAACACCCTGCTGTCTAATTCCCCCTGTGATCACCCTCCCGTCTAATTCCCCCTTTGAACACCCTCCTGTCTAATTCCCCCTTTGAACACGCTCCTGTTTAATTTCCCCTGTGAACACCCTCCTGTCTAATTCCCCCCTGTGAACCACCCTCCTGTCTAATTCCCCCTTTGAACACCCTCCTGTTTAATTCCCCCTGTGAACACCCTCCTGTCTAATTCCCCCCTGTGAACACCCTCCTGTTTAATTTCCCCTGTGAACACCCTCCTGTCTAATTCCCCCCTGTGAACACCCTCCTGTCTAATTCCCCCTTTGAACCCCCTCCTGTTTAATTTCCCCTGTGAACACCCTCCTGTCTAATTCCCCCTGTGAACACCCTCCTGTCTAATTTCCCCTTGTGAACACCGTCCTGTCTAATTCCCCTGTGACCACTCTCCTGTCTAATTCTACCTGTGAACACCCTCCTGTCTAATTCCTCCTGTGACCACCCTCCTGTCTAATTCTACCTGCGAACACCCTCCTGTCTAATTCCTCCTGTGAGCACCCTCCTGCCTAATTCCCCCTGTGAAAATCCTCCTGTCGAATTCCCCCTTTGAACAATCTCCTGTCTATTTCCCAGCTGTGAACACCCTCCTGTCTAATACCCACTGTGAGCACCCTCCCGTCTAATTCCCCCAGTGTTCACCCTCCTGTCTAATTCCCCCCTGTGAAACTTCTCCTGTTTAATTCCCCCTGTGATCACTCTCCTGTCTAATACCCCCTGTGAGCACCGTCCTGTCTAATTCCCCATGTGAACACCCTCCTGTCTAATTCCCTCTGTGAAACTGCTCCTGTCTAATTCCTCCTGTGAGCACTGTCCTGTCTAATTCCTCCTGTGCTCACTGTCCTTCTAATTGCCCGTGAAAATCCTCCTGTCTAATTCTCCCTGTGAGCACTGTCCTGTCTAATTCCCCCTGTGAACACCCTCCTGTCTAATTCCCCCTGTGAAAATCCTCCTGTCGAATTCCCCCTGTGAACACCCTCCTGTATAATTCCCCCTGTGAAACTGCTCCTGTCTAATTCCCCCTATGAACACTCTCCTGTCTAATTCCCCCTGTGAAAATCCTCCTGTCTATTTCCCAGCTGTAAACACTCTCCTGTCTAATTCCCCCTGTGAAAATCCTCCTGTCGAATTCCTCCTGTGAACACCCTCCTGTATAATTCCCCCTGAGAACAACCTCCTGTCTATTTCCCAGCTGTGAACACCCTCCTGTCTAATTCCCCCTGTTATCACCCTCCTGTCTAATTTCCCCCTTTGATCACCCTCCTGTCTAATTCCCCCTGTGAACACCCTCCTGTCTAATTCCCCCTGTGATCACCCTCCTGTCTAATTCCCCCTGTGAACACCATCCTGTCTAATTCCCCCTGTGATCACCCTCCTAGCTAATTCCCCCTGTGAACACCCTCCTGTATAATTCTCCCTGTGAACACCCTCCTGGCTAATTCCCCCTGTGAACACCCTCCTGTCTAACTTCCCCCTGTTATCACCCTCCTGTCTAATTCCCCCTGTGAACACCCTCCTGTCTAATTCCCCCTTTGAACACCCTCCTGTCTAATTCCCCCTGTGATCACCCTCCTAGCTAATTCCCCCTGTGATCACCCTCCTGTCTAATTCCCCCTGTGAAAATCCTCCTGTCGAATTCCTCCTGTGAACACCCTCCTGTCTAATTCCCCCTGTTATCACCCTCCTGTCTAATTTCCCCCTTTGATCACCCTCCTGTCTAATTCCCCCTGTGAACACCCTCCTGTCTAATTCCCCCTGTGAACACCATCCTGTCTAATTCCCCCTGTGATCACCCTCCTAGCTAATTCCCCCTGTGAACACCCTCCTGTATAATTCTCCCTGTGAACACCCTCCTGGATAATTCCCCCTGTGAACACCCTCCTGTCTAATTTCCCCCTGTTATCACCCTCCTGTCTAATTCCCCCTGTGAACACCCTCCTGTCTAATTCCCCCTTTGAACACCCTCCTGTCTAATTCCCCCTGTGATCACCCTCCTAGCTAATTCCCCCTGTGAACACCATCCTGTCTAATTCCCCCTGTGATCACCCTCCTAGCTAATTCCCCCTGTGAACACCCTCCTGTATAATTCTCCCTGTGAACACCCTCCTGTATAATTCTCCCTGTGAACACCCTCCTGGCTAATTCCCCCTGTGAACACCCTCCTGTCTAATTCCCCCTGTGATCACCCTCCTAGCTAATTCCCCCTGTGAACACCATCCTGTCTAATTCCCCCTGTGATCACCCTCCTAGCTAATTCCCCCTGTGAACACCCTCCTGTATAATTCTCCCTGTGAACACCCTCCTGGCTAATTCCCCCTGTGAACACCCTCCTGTCTAATTTCCCCCTGTGAACACCCTCCTGTATAATTCTCCCTGTGAACACCCTCCTGGCTAATTCCCCCTGTGAACACCCTCCTGTCTAATTTCCCCCTGTGAACACCCTCCTGTATAATTCTCCCTGTGAACACCCTCCTGGCTAATTCCCCCTGTGAACACCATCCTGTCTAATTCCCTCTGTGATCACCCTCCTGTCTAATTCCCCCTGTGATCACCCTCCTAGCTAATTCCCCCTGTGAACACCCTCCTGTATAATTCTCCCTGTGAACACCCTCCTGGCTAATTCCCCCTGTGAACACCCTCCTGTCTAATTTCCCCCTGTGAACACCCTCCTGTATAATTCTCCCTGTGAACACCCTCCTGGCTAATTCCCCCTGTGAACACCATCCTGTCTAATTCCCCCTGTGAACACCCTCCTGTATAATTCTCCCTGTGAACACCCTCCTGGCTAATTCCCCCTGTGAACACCCTCCTGTCTAATTTCCCCCTGTGAACACCCTCCTGCATAATTCTCCCTGTGAACACCCTCCTGTCTAATTCCCCCTGTGAACACCCTCCTGGCTAATTCCCCCTGTGAACACCCTCCTGTTTAATTCCCCCTTTGAACACCCTCCTGTCTAATTCCCCCTGTGAACACCCTCCTGGCTAATTCCCCCTGTGAAACTGCTCCTGTCTAATTCCCCCTGTGAAAATCCTCCTGTCGAATTCCCCCTGTGAACACCCTCCTGTATAATTCCCCCTGTGAAACTGCTCCTGTCTAATTCCCCCTGTGAAAATCCTCCTGTCGAATTCCTCCTGTGAACACCCTCCTGTATAATTCCCCCTGAGAACACCCTCCTGTCTAATTCCCCCTGTTATCACCCTCCTGTCTAATTTCCCCCTGTGATCACCCTCCTGTCTAATTCCCCCTGTGATCACCCTCCTGTCTAATTCCCCTTGTGAACACCCTCCTGTCTAATTTCCCCCTGTGATCACCCTCCTGTCTAATTCCCCCTGTGAACACCCTCCTGTATAATTCCCCCTGTGATCACCCTCCTGGCTAATTCCCCCTGTGAACAACCTCCTGTATAATTCTCCCTGTGAACACCCTCCTGGCTAATTCCCCCTGTGAACACCCTCCTGTCTAATTTCCCCCTGTTATCACCCTCCTGTCTAATTCCCCCTGTGAACACCCTCCTGTATAATTCTCCCTGTGAACACCCTCCTGTCTAATTCCCCCTGTGAACACCCTCCTGGCTAATTCCCCCTGTGAACACCCTCCTGTCTAATTCCCCCTTTGAACACCCTCCTGTCTAATTCCCCCTGTGATCACCCTCCTGTCTAATTCCCCCTTTGAACACCCTCCTGTTTAATTTCCCCTGTGAACACCCTCCTGTCTAATTTCCCCCTGTTATCACCCTCCTGTCTAATTCCCCCCGTGAACACCCTCCTGTATAATTCTCCCTGTGAACACCCTCCTGTCTAATTCTCCCTGTGAACACCCTCCTGTCCAATTCCCCCCTGTGAACACCCTCCTGTCTAATTCCCCCTGTGAACACCCTCCTGTCTAATTCTCCCTGTGAACACCCTCCTGTTTAATTCCCCGTGTGAACACCCTCCTGTCTAATTCTCCCTGTGAACACCCTCCTGTTTAATTTCCCCTGTGAACACCCTCCTGTCTAATTCTCCTTGTGAACACCCTCCTGTTTAATTTCCCCTGTGAACTCCCTCCTGTCTAATTCCCCCCTGTTATCACTCTCCTGTCTAATTCCCCCCTGTGAACACCATCCTGTCTAATTCCCCCTTTGAACACGCTCCTGTTTAATTTCCCCTGTGAACACCCTCCTGTCTAATTCCCCCCTGTGAACCACCCTCCTGTCTAATTCCCCCTTTGAACACCCTCCTGTTTAATTTCCCCTGTGAACACCCTCCTGTCTAATTCCCCCTGTGAACCACCCTCCTGTCTAATTCCCCCTTTTAACACGCTCCTGTTTAATTTCCCCTGTGAACACCCTCCTGTCTAATTCCCCCCTGTGAACCACCCTCCTGTCTAATTCCCCCTTTGAACACCCTCCTGTTTAATTTCCCCTGTGAACACCCTCCTGTCTAATTCCCCCCTGTGAACACCCTCCTGTTTAATTTCCCCTGTGAACATCCTCCTGTCTAATTCCCCCCTGTGAACACCCTCCTGTCTAATTCCCCCCTGTGAACACCCTCCTGTTTAATTTCCCCTGTGAACACCCTCCTGTCTAATTCCCCCCTGTGAACACCCTCCTGTCTAATTCCCCCTTTGAACCCCCTCCTGTTTAATTTCCCCTGTGAACACCCTCCTGTCTAATTCCCCCTGTGAACACCCTCCTGTCTAATTCCCCCTTTGAGCACCCTCCTGTCTAATTCACCCTGTGAACACCCTCCTGTCTAATTCCCCCTTTGAACCCCCTCCTGTTTAATTTCCCCTGTGAACACCCTCCTGTCTAATTCCCCCTGTGAACACCCTCCTGTCTAATTCCCCCTTTGAACCCCCTCCTGTTTAATTTCCCCTGTGAACACCCTCCTGTCTAATTCCCCCTTTGAGCACCCTCCTGTCTAATTCCCCCTGTGAACCACCCTCCTGTCTAATTCCCCCTTTTAACACGCTCCTGTTTAATTTCCCCTGTGAACACCCTCCTGTCTAATTCCCCCCTGTGAACCACCCTCCTGTCTAATTCCCCCTTTGAACACCCTCCTGTTTAATTTCCCCTGTGAACACCCTCCTGTCTAATTCCCCCCTGTGAACACCCTCCTGTTTAATTTCCCCTGTGAACACCCTCCTGTCTAATTCCCCCCTGTGAACACCCTCCTGTCTAATTCCCCCCTGTGAACACCCTCCTGTTTAATTTCCCCTGTGAACACCCTCCTGTCTAATTCCCCCCTGTGAACACCCTCCTGTCTAATTCCCCCTTTGAACCCCCTCCTGTTTAATTTCCCCTGTGAACACCCTCCTGTCTAATTCCCCCTGTGAACACCCTCCTGTCTAATTCCCCCTTTGAGCACCCTCCTGTCTAATTCACTCTGTGAACACCCTCCTGTCTAATTCCTCCTGTGACCACCCTCCTGTCTAATTCTACCTGTGAACACCCTCCTGTCTAAGTCCTCCTGTGAACACCCTCCCGTCTAATTCTGCCTGTGAAACTCCTCCTGTCCAATTCCCCCTGTGAGCACCCTCCTGCCTAATTCCCCCTGTGAAAATCCTCCTGTCGAATTGCCCCTTTGAACAATCTCCTGTCTATTTCCCAGCTGTGAACACCCTCCTGTCTAATACCCACTCTGAGCACCCTCCCGTCTAATTCCCCCAGTGTTCACCCTCCTGTCTAATTCCCCCCTGTGAAACTTCTCCTGTCTAATTCCCCCTGTGATCACTCTCCTGTCTAATTCCCCCTGTGAGCACCGTCCTGTCTTATTCCCCATGTGAACACCCTCCTGTCTAATTCCCTCTGTGAAACTGCTCCTGTCTAATTCCTGCTGTGATCACTCCCCTTCTAATTGCCAGTGAAAATCCTCCTGTCTAATTCTCCCTGTGAGCACTGTCCTGTCTAATTCTCCCTGTGAACACCCTCCTGTCTAATTCCCCCTGTGAAACTGCTCCTGTCTAATTCCCCCTGTTATCACCCTCCTGTCTAATTCTCCTTGTGAACACCCTCCTGTTTAATTTCCCCTGTGAACTCCCTCCTGTCTAATTCCCCCCTGTTATCACCCTCCTGTCTAATTCCCCCCTGTGAACACCATCCTGTCTAATTCCCCCTTTGAACACGCTCCTGTTTAATTTCCCCTGTGAACACCCTCCTGTCTAATTCCCCCCTGTGAACCACCCTCCTGTCTAATTCCCCCTTTGAACACCCTCCTGTTTAATTTCCCCTGTGAACACCCTCCTGTCTAATTCCCCCTGTGAACCACCCTCCTGTTTAATTTCCCCTGTGAACTCCCTCCTGTCTAATTCCCCCTTTGAACACCCTCCTGTATAATTCTCCCTGTGAACACCCTCCTGTCTAATTCTCCCTGTGAACACCCTCCTGTCTAATTCCCCCCTGTGAACACCCTCCTGTCTAATTCCCCCTGTGAACACCCTCCTGTCTAATTCTCCCTGTGAACACCCTCCTGTTTAATTCCCCGTGTGAACACCCTCCTGTCTAATTCTCCCTGTGAACACCCTCCTGTTTAATTTCCCCTGTGAACACCCTCCTGTCTAATTCTCCTTGTGAACACCCTCCTGTTTAATTTCCCCTGTGAACACCCTCCTGTCTAATTCCCCCCTGTGAACACCCTCCTGTCTAATTCCCCCTTTGAACACGCTCCTGTTTAATTTCCCCTGTGAACACCCTCCTGTCTAATTCCCCCCTGTGAACCACCCTCCTGTCTAATTCCCCCTGTGAACACCCTCCTGTCTAATTCCCCCTGTGAACACCCTCCTGTCTAATTCCCCCTTTGAACACCCTCCTGTCTAATTCCCCCTGTGAACACCCTCCTGTCTAATTCCCCCTTTGAACACCCTCCTGTCTAATTCTCCCTGTGAACATCCTCCTGTCTAATTCTCCCTGTGAACACCCTCCTGTCTAATTCCCCCCATGAAAATCTCTCCTGTCTAATTCCCCCCTTGTGAAAGCCCTGCTGTCTAATTCCCCCTGTCAAAACCCTCCTGTCTAATTCCCCGTGTGAAAATCTCTCCTTTCCCATTCCCCCTGTGAAAACCCTCCTGTCTAACCCACTGTAAAAATCCTCCTGTCTATTTCCCAACTGTGAACACCCTCCTGTCTAATACCCCCTGTGAACACCCTTCTGTCTAATTCCCCCAGTGACCACCCTCCTGTCTAATTCTTCCTGTGAACACCCTCCTGTCTAATTCCCTTGTGAACACCCTCCTGTCTAATTCCCCTGTGAACACCCCCCTGTCTAATTCCCCCAGTGACCACCCTCCTGTCTAATTCTTCCTGTGAACACCCTCCTGTCTAATTCCCTTGTGAACACCCTCCTGTCTAATTCTCCCTGTGAACACCCTCCTGTCTAATACCCCCTGTGAACACCCTTCTGTCTAATTCCCCCTGTGAACACCCTCCTGTCTAATTCTTCCTCTGAACACCCTCCTGTCTAATTCCCTTGTGAACACCCTCCTGTCTAATTCCCCTGTGAACACCCCCCTGTCTAATTCCCCCAGTGACCACCCTCCTGTCTAATTCCCCCTGTGAACACCCTCCTGTCTAATTCCCCCTGTGAACACCCTCCTGTCTAATTCCTCCTGTTAAAATCTTCCTGTCTAATTCCCCTTGTGAACACCCTCCTGTCTAATTGCCCCTGTGAACAAACTCCTATCTAATTCCCCCTATGAACACTCTCCTGTTGAATTCCCCCTGTGAACACCCTCCTATATAATTCCCCCTGTGAACACCCTGCTATATAATTCCCCCTATGAACACCCTCCTGTCTAATTCCCCCCTGTGAACGTACCCTCCTGATCAATTGCCCTCTGTGATCTCACCCGCCTGTATAATTCCCCCTGTGATCTTCTTCTTCTTTGGCCTCCTTGTCTCGAGCGACAATGGGTAATCGCCTGGAGGTGGTCCGTGGTTTGTGAAGTAGCGCCTGGAGTGGCTATAAAGGCCAATTCTAGAGTGACAGACTCTTCCACAGGTGCTGCAGATAAAATTGGTTGTTGGGGCTGTTACACAGTTGGCTCTTCCCTTGCGCTTCTGTCTTTTTTCCTGCCAACTGCTAAGTCTCTTCGACTCGCCACACTTTAGCCCCGCCTTTATGGCTGCCCGGCAGCTCTGGCAATCACTGGCAACTGACTCCCATGACTTGTGATCAATGTCACAGGACTTCATGTCGCGTTTGCAGATGTCTTTAAAGTGGAGACATGGACAGCCGGAGGGTCTGGTACCAGTGACGAGCTGGCTGTACAAGTGTCCTTGGGGATCCTGCCATCTTCCATGCGGCTCACATGGCCAAGCCATCTCAAGCGCCGCTGACTCAGTAGGGTGTATAAGCTGGGGACGTTGGCCGCCTCGAGGACTTCTGTGTTGGAGATATAGTCCTGCCACCTGATACCAAGGATTCTCCAGAGGCAGCGAAGATGGAATGAATTGAGACGTCGCTCTTGGCTGACATACGTTGTCCAGGCCTCGCTGCCATAGAGCAAGGTACTGAGGACACAGGCCTGATACACTCGGACTTTTGCGTTCTGTGTCAGTGCGTCATTTTCCCACACTCTCTTGGCCAGTCTGGACATAGCAGAGGAAGCCTTACCCATGTGCTTGTTTAATTCTGCATCGAGAGACAGGTTACTGGTGATAGTTGAGCCTAGGTAGGTGAACTCTTGAACCACTTCCAGAGCGTGGTCGCCAATATTGATGGATGGAGCATTTCTGACGTCCTGCCCCATGATGTTTGTTTTCTTGAGGCTGATGGTTAGGCCAAATTCATTGCAGGCAGCCGCAATCCTGTCGATGACACTCTGCAGACACTCTTCAGTGTGAGATGTTAAAGCAGCATCGTCAGCAAAGAGGAGTTCCCTGATGAGGACTTTCCGTACTTTGGTCTTTGCTCTTAGACAGGCAAGGTTGAACAACCTGCCCACCCGATCTTGTGTGAAGAAAAATTCCTTCTTCTGATGACTTGAAAGCATGTGACAGCAGCAGGGAGAAGAAGATCCCGAACAGCGTAGGTGCGAGAACACAGCCCTGTTTCACACCACTCAGGATAGGAAAGGGGTCTGATGAGGTTCCACTATGCTGAATTGTGCATTTCATATTGTCACTACTTAGTAGCTTTGGTGGACATCCAATCTTTACTAGTAGTCTGAAGAGACCACGTCTGCTGACGAGGTCAAAGGCTTTGGTGAGATCAATGAAAGCAACGTAGAGGGGCATCTGTTGTTCACGGTATTTCTCCTGTAGCTGGCGAAGGGAGAACAGCATGTCAATGGTGGATCTCTTTGCTCGAAAGCCACACTGTGCCTCAGGATAGACACACTCAGCCAGCTTCTGGAACCTGTTTAAAGCGACTCGAGCAAAGACTTTCCCCACTATGCTGAGCAGGGAGATTCCACGGTAGTTGTTGCAGTCACCGAGGTCACCCTTGTTTTTATAGAGGGTGATGATATTGGCATCGCGCATGCCCTGTGGGACTGCTCCCTCGTCCCAGCACAGGCAAAGCAGTTTGTAGAGTGCTGAAAGTATAGCAGGCTTGGCAGTCTTGATTATTTCAGGGGTAATGCCGTCCTTCCCAGGGGCTTTTCCGCTGGCTAGAGAATCAATGGCATCGCTGAGTTCCGATTTTGTTGGCTGTTCGTCCAGCTCATCCATGACTGGCAGAGACTGGGCTGCACTGAGGGCAGTCTCAGTGACAACATTCTCCCTGGAGTACAGTTCTAGGTAGTGCTCAACCCAGCGGTCCATTTGCTTGCGTTGGTCAGTGATTATGTCCCCTGATTTAGATTTGAGGGGGGGCGATCATCCTGATGGTTGGCCGAAAAGCTCTCTTAATGCCATCATACATTCGATTAGATTAGATTAGAGATACAGCACTGAAACAGGCCCTTCGGCCCAACGAGTCTGTGCCGACCATCAACCACCCATTTATACTAATCCTACACTAACCCCATATTCCTACCAAACATCCCCACCTGTCCCTATATTTCCCTACCACCTACCTATACTAGTGACAATTTATAATGGCCAATTTACCTACCAACCTGCAAGTCTTTTGGCTTGTGGGAGGAAACCGGAGCACCTGGAGAAAACCCACGCAGACACAGAGAGAACTTTCAAACTCCACACAGGCAGTACCCGGAATCGAACCGGGGTCCCTGGAGCTGTGAGGCTGTAGTGCTAACCACTGCGCCACTGTGCCGCGCCTGATATTCCTCTGATATTTTCTGTGTCTGAGGCCAGCTGAATACGACTGCATAGGTGTTGCCAGTAGTCATTTGCGCACCGCCTGGCTGTTCTTTGTGCTGCGCTTCTGGCTGCTTTAAGTGCTGCGGATGTTAACTCGCTGGGGGCTTTCTTGTAGTTCAGCTGTGCAATGCGCTTAGCGGCTATGACAGGTTCCAGCTCTTCAAAGTGAGATTGAAACCAGTCTGCATTCCGCTTCACGCGTTTGCCATAGGTGGTCATTGCTGAGTCATAGATGGCGTCTCTGATGTGGGCCCACTTGGTCTCTGCATCCCCTGTAGGAGTGTTTTGAAGGGCTCTTTCAAGTGAATTTAGAAACTTATGTAACAGCTGTGGATAGGAAACAAAGATGCGTAGAGGAACAGAGGGACCTTGGAGTATCTATCGACAGAGCTCTGGAGGTAGCAGGACTGGTAGCTAAGGTGGTTTAGTAGACAAATACCATAATTTCCTTTCTTAGCCCAGGTATAGAATATAAGAGCAGGGACGTTATGCTAGAACTGTATAAAGCATTTGTTTGATCACAGCTAGAGTACAGCAAACAGTTCTGGTCACGAAATTACAGGAAGCATGAGGTCACACTGGAAAGGGTACAGAGGAGATTTAACAGAGGAATTTGCCCGGAATGGAGATTTATTGCAATGAGGGAAGATTGGATTGGCTGGGGTTGTTTTCTATGGAACAGAGGAGGCTGATGTTGGCCAGGGGCTGCAAGAAGTACAGAATCTGTAACAAACTGCTGGGATTGTTTGACCTGTAGTAACCTGGAGCTCGGACACTGGCCTGTGCTGGCAAAAACCAGTTTGAACTAATTACTTTATGGGACAAGACAAAGAACAGGACACAGGAAAAGGGCCTTATTTGGACACGGTGTGATACCGGGGTCTTTGGGCCTGGGCCAATTAAGAGAAGATGTGAACGAGGTGAGCAGGCTTAAGCCAATCGGAAAGAGACAGCTCAGATTTGGAGAGATGAGAGGGAGGATAAGAAGAGAGCTTTTTGGGCATAGAGCCAGCGAAAACTCCGGAGATCAACCATCGTGGAAGCGGAAGATCCTGTGTGAGCATCGCGGCGACGACATAGCAGAGAGAGAGAGAACGGAACGCCTGGCCAGCGTTAACTCTCCCTTTTTCAGGTTATATCCTTTGTATTCTGTGATTAGGTCAGGGAAAGGTCAGAGGAACCTAGTGGGTGTGCTTATGAATTCTAGCTAGTTTTGTTATTAACAGTATAACTCAGTGGGAGTTGTATGTTTTTGTCCAACTAAGTGTCTAAGTCTTATTCTTACATTGTACAGCAACGTGAATAAAGTAAATTGATAGTTTAAGAAAGGACTGAGTTCCCCCTCTTTGTACTAAACCAGTTCCTGTAGCTGTGGATTAACCTGGAGGGTGGCTCTTTTGAAATCCGATATCCCAAATACTCAACCTGAGCCTGACGGCCAGGATCAACTGGGTATAGGGAATAAAGGGGACAAGGGAGAGTTGACTCCGTGCCATGGTTTACATCATTGGCGTCCCTGGGTGGGCTCAAGGATAAATCTCTCCGATGAATCAGCGGGAGACTCGAGCCGAACCAAATTGGCAAAGTACAGAGAGAAAAGGAACTTAGGGGTTAATTTGTAGCTACTAACATAAGATGACAAAATAAAGGGAATCTCCAAACCTTTCAGACTCAGATTGTTTTGATTGGAAAGGATTCCTCCAGAAATACGTAATAGTGAAGTGGCCACAATATGGAGCGTATGCTGGTCACACTAGCGATAAGGGAAAACCTGTAGGGGAAGCCCTTTGGAAGATTGTACAGGCAAAGATGTCAGCTAGGAAATTTAAAAAGATACAGAAATCAGTAGCTATTGGCTGCTTACTTAAGAAATGGATAGAATGCCAACAGCAGGCTAAAAATGAGCAGAACAGACTAGAGGAAGAGAATAAAAAACTCTTTGAGGAGGCAGCTCACCTTAATGAAAAAGTAACTGATTTGCAGGGACAGAGAAGTGTGGATTTGATGCATATGAACCAACATCAGTTACAGTGTGAGAAACTAGTTACGGAAAAAAGTAGGCGAGAGGGAGAAGCCCAAGCAGCTAAAGCTGAGGTGGAAGGATGGAAACAGCAATGTAGTGATTTAAAAACTGCCATCAATGTGGTTCAGAGAGCAGCTCAGGAAAAGAGAAGTAATTCAGGTGATCACACCAAGTGTCAGAAATACATAGCGAGACTGCAAGAGCAGCTAGCCACGCAGAGAGGGATAATCTGTGCTTTTGCACCCGAAGGAAATGAGGAGAATGGTGAAGGGGGCATAGATTGGAATGAGTTAGCAGACAAAGCGGCTAGATACGGCCATGATGATGGAGACCCTCTACCCGAGGATCCTCCGCCAGCATGTGAACCAGAGCCAAAGGAGTTATCGGCCCCCATGGCCCCCCTGGTGACCACTAGGGCAGCGATAGGGGCAGATGGTCAGGTGGCAGCTGGCCCGCGTATGACATATTCCACTCCAATGGGGGGACAGCGATTGAGGGATATTGTGAAAGATATTGGGAGGTGCGCACCCGGGGATGATCCTAGGGAGCTGTTCCAAGCGGTCAGTCAACAGAGAGGAATACACGGCTTAGATGACGCTGAAGAAAGAAAATTAATTATAATGTGCCTACACCCACACATACACACAGAGGCTTGGGTACTCAGGAGGATGGTTAGAGCATGGGAGAAGGAAACAACAAAATTCTCCAAGGCCCCTGGGGGAAAGGCAATGCCTGTAAAAGATCAAACAATAACCTGGAGAAATGAAGGGAGGGGAACTGCACAAGGGGCACCCCACCCAGCCTTTCAGACAGGAGGAAGGGGTAGAGGCATTGGGAGAGGATTTGTCCCAGGAACAGGGAGAATTCCGGGCGGGCCGACCCACTGCTATAAATGTGGTCAGGAGGGACATTTCAAAAGAGAATGCCCAAACCTGAGACGTGAAAATGTAGGTCGGGAAGGAGGCCAGAACAAACGCCAGAGCCTACCCGTGGAAGGACTGAATAGGTCAAATCCTCAATGTGATATACTAGAGATAGCACTGTCTTCAGGGTTGTACCCTGAACTACAATGACGGTTGCAGGCCGTGTGTGACACACGGTGGGATAACACAGGGAGACTCCTAGTGAATGGTAGGGTTGGAGGCCGCCCTGTCACCTTCCTTTGGGACACTGGGGGATCCCGAACCACCGTAAACACCACCAATGTTAGTAAAGTAAATTGGAAAATTCAAAGTAAACTTGTTTTAAGTGGATTTACAGGACATTCACAAGTGGGATATGTGAGCATACCGTGTGAAGTCAGTGTGGGGGACGTAGCAATAGAGCACCCAGTGGTTCTCATTGAGTTACCCAGAGAACAAGAACATATATTAGGGTGTGATTACATGGCTAAAGCGGGACTCTGTTTTGACCCTGTTAATTGCGCAATTTGGCAAATGCCCTTGGGTATGGGTAGTATAGATCACACATCCGTCCCGGTGGAGGAATACCAGGATAGGATATGCACATTTGGGGAACTGTGGACAGGACCAGAGGAAACGAGTAGCGATTGTGAAGTACAACAAATTATCACACGGAATTCACTAGTATTTGCTCGACATAAACATGATTGTGGGAAAATGACCGGGAGTGTATGTATACAGGGCCCAGACCCCAAACCACAGAAGCAGTATGGTTTTCCAAAACAGGCCAAAGAGGAGGTAGGAAAGGTGATACAGAGTTTGCTGCTACAAGGGATATTAAGACCGGTAGCCTCCACTAACAACTCGCCTATTTGGCTGGTGAGGAAACCGGACGGCAGCTGGCGACTAACGATAGACTATCGAGAATTAAATAAGGTAACCCCGTTAATGGCCCCTACCGTAGCAACTAGCCCAGAGACGGTAGTTAAACAAAATGAAGATGCACAGTGGTTCACGGTTTTAGTCATAAGTAACGGTTTTTGGTCTATTCCATTGGAGAAAGAATGCCAATATAAATTTTTGTTTACCTTTCAAGGACAACAATATATATGGACTGCCCTGCCACAGGGATTTCAGAATTCCCCATCTATATTTCACCAACGTTTAAGGGAAGGGTTAACAAGGTTCTCAAAGCCTGAATGTCTGGTGCAGTATGCAGATGATTTACTGCTACAAACTGAAACGGAACAGGAACATTATCAGTTACTAAGTGAATTACTACAATTGTTACACGAATTGGGACTAAAAGTAAACCCTAAAAAAGCGCAAGTTTTGAAACAGAAGGTTACTTACTTGGGAATGATCTTGACACCGGGAAAGAGAAAAATTGACCAACGAAGGGTAGAAGAGGTTGGCAGACTCCCTGTCCCGAGGGATGTAAAAGGGTTGAGATCTTTCCTGGGTTTGGTGGGATATTGCAGGGACCACATTGATGGATTCGCTACAAAAGCGGCCCCATTAATGGAACTATTGAAAAAGAATGTGGCGTGGGAGTGGAAAACTGAACACACACAGGCCATTTCAAATTTAAAGCAGGCACTAGCTGCTGCGCCTGCTCTGAAAACCCCAAATCCAACTGAGCCATTTTCATTGGAGGTAGCTACCACAGACACCACCCTCTCGGCAGTTCTGTTACAGGAGACACATGGGAAATTGAGACCAGTAGCGTATGCCTCGCGTATGCTTTCACCGGTAGAGCAGGGGTATACGACGTGCGAGAAACATTTGTTCGCAGTTTTTTGGGCAGTACAGTATTTTACTTACATAATGGGACTAAACCCACTTACAATATTGACAGAACATACCCCCGTACAGTTACTATTAGACGGTAGGATCAAAGACGGGTCAGTAAGTCAGAACCGAATTGTTAGGTGGACACTATTGTTGCAAGGAAGAAACATAAGTGTGAAAGGAGTGAAAACTACCACTATATTGGCAGACAACCTGGTGTATCAAGGAGAGAAACATGAGTGTCAAGTTATGATAGCAAATGATCCCAAGGGACCATTTGTATCAAAACAAAAAGGAGGGGGTAGGAGTGGATTGGAGAAAGCAATGGGGACAGAAAGTAAAAATGCAAAGGAACAAAAAGGACCCCACTTCAAAGTTTTTGTGGATGGTTCCTCATCAGTACAGGATGGTGAGAGGAGGACTGGGTGTGGGATATATGTAGAAGATGAACACAGTCAGGAAAAGTTTATTGCAGCCTTAAAATTGCCTAAACATTGAGCGTGCAGGCGGCAGAATTAGCAGCCATCCTTTATATGTGGTTGGTCACCCAGAATACTTCCCGCCTGGATCAGTTATATATTCTGTTCGCATGTATCTCTGTAATAGCCTCACGGAACATTTGCCCTTATGGGAGGCGAGGGGTTTTGTCTCAGCGGATGGGAAGCCCCTTCCATCGGCCCCATTATTAAGATACATCTTTGTAGGAGCACAGGGGAAAGGATATGGGATCACGAAGGTAAAAGCTCATTCAAAACTTACTCCGGAAGGGAACAGGAAAGCGGATGAGCTATCCAAACAAGGTGCTGTTAGTGGGCAGGAATGGCAGCCACCGATTGAGGACATTGGGGAACAGAAAGGAAAACAGGTTAAGGTCATGGATTTAACAGAGGAGCAGAATAAAGATGGAGAATTGACAAAACTGATAGAAGGAGTAGAGTCAGACACATACAAAGAGTACAAGGGGATATATATTCAGGACGGAGTGGTTTTATGTGAAGGAAAATTTGTAGTGCCAGAGGGGGGACGAAACCAAATAATCCACTGGTACCATGACTTATGGGGACATAAAGGGACAGAGAGTACCCTGGAAAGGATAAAGAAGGTGTACTGGTGTCCTGGAATGAAAGGTGACGTGGAACACTGCGTCAAGAATTGTTTAATCTGTGCACAACACAACCCCGATAGGAATGTCAAGAAAGGGGCCCTCCGACATACTAGACCAGTAGAAGGGCCTTGGACTAATTTACAGATAGACTATGTCGGACCCTTAACCCCCCACTCCAGGAGGGTTTAAATACATTCTATTAATAGTAGATACGTTCACGAAATGGGTGGAAGCTTTCCCAACCAGAACAAATACAGCCAAAGTCACCGCGAAAATTCTGTTAGAAAGGGTATTCACTCGATGGGGTTTACCCCAAAGCATAGAATCAGATCACGGAACACATTTTACAGCCCAAGTGTTGCAAAATGTAATGACCTTCTTTGGGGTCAAATAGAAATTCCACATACCCTATAGACCACAGTCTAGTGGAATTGTGGAAAGGATGAATCGAACATTGAAAAACATGATAGCTAAAATGGTACAGCAGCACAAGACGACCTGGCAGGTCATTCTGCCCTATGTGTTGATGGTAATCAGGAATACTGTAGCTTCATCAACAGGTTATACTCCCTATAAACTCATGACGGGAAGGGACATGAGAGGAATGGAGGGGTTGGTAGGTTTGGACTTGTCTGAACCCGAGGTGGACAGTATTATATCAGAAAAATGGGCACAACAATTGGTAGAAACAGTGAGGGAAGCAAATTACGTGGCAGCTCACCAACAGTGAAAGAAGAGACAGCAAAGTAAGGCTTATTTCGATGCGAAAGCCAGCCTGATAGAGTTGGACCCCGGACAAAGGGTAATGATCAGAATATACCAGCCCATCTCATTTTTGAGTCCAAAGTTCACCAGTCCCTATGAGATAGTAGATAAAGCGAGTCCATCTGTATACAAAGTATTGACGGCGCCAGATAAGTGTGGCTGGTATCACATTAATCAGTTAAAGTTAGTAGGAGAAAAACAAGATAATCACAGTTGACATGTGATGCTTGATGCTACCGATGTTCCGATCGAAGGTCAGGGAGATCAAGAACAGGATCAACTGCGGATCCAAGCAGAAGTGTTTGAAAGACAACCTGAAGTTGTACGTCCACATACAGAGAGAAATCGAGGGAAAAAACGAAAGAAAAATAAAGAAAACAGGGGACGTAAGTGGACTAGGAGAAATGGTTAGAATCAGTAACAAACTGGAAACAAGATGTAGACCGTCTGGCTCAGTGTATGGAGAGACTGGACTTAAAATAGGATAAGATAGAAACTGTAAATAAGAGCAGAAGTTACACTTGTACATTACAGGTCCATCCCACAATGAAGAGGGTGATCCATTGCATTGCGATTGGATTGACCATATTTGGGACTATAGGTGAATCCGCATCGGAGCTATCGCGATGAATGAACGTGCCAGAAGCAGTGTCAACACGGGAAGACTATCCCGTGGCCAGGAACAACTTTGCTCGGCAGATCAAGATAGTTCGAACCAACAAAGGACAGCGAGAAGATTTAAATTTGTATTATGCGGGAGTGGATGGGTTGGCGTGCGCGGGAAAAGCATTGGGTATACCAGAGGGAACAGAAGTTTGACCTTAACTAACAGAGTGTTAGGTGCCTGTGAAGAGGATAGAGGCAGTTGGGGCAGTGTTTCATATTCCCCGACACGGGAGCAATTTGACCGACCCTTTAAAGAGAGTCCATAACGTGGGCAAGTACCAGGAGGGTATTTGGATATCTTTAAGTAGCCCACCATCTCATGCCATTGTAATGGATGGTGTTGAGAAAGGGGTAGATTTGTCAAAATGTCATCAAGGGGGGAATCACTGGGCCTGTCTGGAAGAGACAACGAGACAGAAACTTATAAATTGCGGGCTCAGCACCTATGAAAATTGTTCATTGTCCATTTTGCCTGTAAATAACCAGACCTTTTTACAATATGCCCTTGTGGGGCAAACGTATTACATAGCCACGGCTGCAATGAATTACAACAAGGGATGGAAACAGTGCCCTCTGGAGGGACACAATGTAGCCATTCACAATGCAACCTCAGACTTGGTTGTTGGTGGACAAGTCCTGCCTAAGCCAATAACGAGGATAGTGATAAAGGAGAATCTTACGGTCCAGCGAACTGATACAGATCAAGAGGTACGGGAATATATTGTCACCGAATTACCACCCATCCCACACCTAACAGCGGATTGGGCACAAATAGCAGAAGAGGCAAAGAGATAATTCATCAATGGAATAAACACACTAAAACAATTAGAACTCATGCCGACAA
The DNA here is from genome assembly GCF_036365525.1 of Heterodontus francisci. Taxonomy (NCBI): domain Eukaryota; kingdom Metazoa; phylum Chordata; class Chondrichthyes; order Heterodontiformes; family Heterodontidae; genus Heterodontus; species Heterodontus francisci. The sequence continues at coordinate 4,975,238 of NC_090398.1, forward strand.
GGCAAATGAACTGTCGCGTGACCCAGGGTTTTGGAGTAAGTTTTGGAATTGGGGATCTAATGTTCAAATACACCCATGGGTCAGAATTGTATCACATATTGCTGTCATAGTGATTCTATGTGCACTAATAATTGTTATATTCAATGTATATCAGCTTAGAAGGTGGAAAAATGACCTTTTGCAAAGATTGGATGATGGGGCTATAATGAAACAGAAGGAACGGTTATCAATATAAACAAAAACTGAAAAACACACAACTGTATATACTAAGTGTTATAACGTATCTTTTTTTGTGTAACAGTATGGCACACTCATTGGGGGACAATGACGTTCTCGGGAATGGTTCACGGAGAAGGAAACTTGATAAGTATCTTTGGATCAAGAGGGGGGAGATGTTGGCCAAGGGCTGTAAGAAATACAGAATCAGTTACAAACTGCTGGGATTGTTTGACCTGTCGTAAGCTGGAGCTCGGACACTGGCCTGTGCTGGTAAAAACCAGTTCGAACTAATTACTTTATGAGACAAGACAAAGGATTGATCACAGGAAAAGGGCCTTATTTGGACACGGTGTGATACTGGGGTCTTTGGGCCTGGGCCAACTAAGAGAAGATGTGAACGTGGTGAGCAGGCTTAAGCCAACCGGAAAGACACAGCTCAGATTTGGAGAGATAAGAGGGAGGATAAGAAGAGAGCTTTTTGGGCATAGAGCCAGCGAAGACTCCGGAGATCAACAATCATCAAAGCGGAAGACCCTGCGTGAGCGACGCGGTGACGACGTAGAAGAGAGAGAGAGAACGGAACGTCTGGCCAGCGTTAACTCTCCCTTTTTCAGGTAATATCCTTTGTTTTCTGTGACTCGGTCAGGGAAAGGTCAGAGGAACCTAGTGGGTGTGCTTATGAATTCTAGCTAGTTTTCTTATTAACTGTATAACTCAGTTGGAGTTGCATGCTTTTGTCTAACTAAGTGTATAAGCCTTATTCTTACATTGTACAACAACGTGAATAAAGTAAATTGATAGTTAAAGAAAGGACTGACTTCCTCCTCTTTGTACTAAGCCAGTAACTGTAGCTGTGGATTAAGCTGGAGGGTGGCTCTCTCGTAACCTGATATCCCAAACACTCAGCCTGAGCCTGAATTAAGAGGACTTCAGTCCCACGTGACAGCCAGGATCAAGTGGGTGCAGGGAATAAAGGGGAGAAGGGGGAGTTGACTCCATGCCATGGTTTACATCACTGTATCTGTATCACTGACCCCTGTGGAGAGCAGTTTGATCCCATTGTGTCTGTGTCAGTGACCCGGGGAGAGCAGACTGACCACATTGTGTCTGCATAACTGTGTCCGGGGAGAGCAGAATGACCCCATTGTGTCTGTATCACTGACCCCGGGGAGAGCAGACTGACCCCATTGTGTCTGTATCACTGACCCCAGGGAGAGCAGACTGTCCCCACCGTGTCGTTATCACTGACCCCAGGGAGAGCAGACTGACCCCACTGTGTCTGTATCACTGACCCGGGGAGAGCAGACTGACCCCACTGTGTCTGTATCACTGACCCCGGGGAGAGCAGACTGACCCCATTGTGTCTGTATCACTGACCCCGGGGAGAGCAGACTGACCCCATTGTGTCTGTATCACTGACCCCGGGGAGAGCAGACTGACCCCATTGTGTCTGCATAACTGTGTCCGGGGAGAGCAGAATGACCCCATTGTGTCTGTATCACTGACCCTGGGGAGAGCAGACTGACCCCATTGTGTCTGTATCACTGACCCCGGGGAGAGCAGACTGACCCCATTGTGTCTGTATCACTGACCCCGGGGAGAGCAGACTGACCCCACTGTGTCTGTATCACTGACCCCAGGGAGAGCAGACTGACCCCACTGTGTCTGTATCACTGACCCCAGGGAGAGCAGACTGACCCCACTGTGTCTGTATCACTGACCCCGGGGAGAGCAGACTGACCCCATTGTGTCTGCATAACTGTGTCCGGGGAGAGCAGACTGACCCCACTGTGTCTGTATCACTGACCCCGGGGAGAGCAGACTGACCCCATTGTGTCTGCATAACTGTGTCCGGGGAGAGCAGAATGACCCCATTGTGTCTGTATCACTGACCCCGGGGAGAGCAGACTGACCCCACTGTGTCTGTCTCACTGACCCTGTGGGAGAGCAGACTGACCCCACTGTGTCTGTATCACTGGCCCCTGGGAAGGTGGACCGACCCCACTCTGTCTTTATCACTGACATCGCCGGAGAACAGACTGACCCCAATGTGCCTGTGTCACGGACCCCAGAGGTGTGCAGTCTGACCCCACTGTGTCTGCATTATAGAGCATGGGGAGAGCAGACTGTCCCCACCGTGTCGTTATCACTGACCCCGGGGAGAGCAGACTGACCCCATTGTGTCTGTATCACTGACCCCAGGGAGAGCAGACTGACCCCATTGTGTCTGTATCACTGACCCCGGGGAGAGCAGACTGACCCCATTGTGTCTGTATCACTGACCCCGGGGAGAGCAGACTGACCCCATTGCCTCTGCATCACAGACTCCGGGGGAGAGCAGACTGACCCCATTGTGTCTGTATCACTGACCCCGGGGAGAGCAGACTGACCCCACTGTGTCTGTCTCACTGACCCTGTGGGAGAGCAGACTGACCCCACTGTGTCTGTATCACTGGCCCCTGGGAAGGTGGACCGACCCCACTCTGTCTTTATCACTGACATCGCCGGAGAACAGACTGACCCCAATGTGCCTGTGTCACGGACCCCAGAGGTGTGCAGTCTGACCCCACTGTGTCTGCATTATAGAGCATGGGGAGAGCAGACTGTCCCCACCGTGTCGTTATCACTGACCCCGGGGAGAGCAGACTGACCCCATTGTGTCTGTATCACTGACCCCAGGGAGAGCAGACTGACCCCATTGTGTCTGTATCACTGACCCCGGGGAGAGCAGACTGACCCCATTGTGTCTGTATCACTGACCCCGGGGAGAGCAGACTGACCCCATTGCCTCTGCATCACAGACTCCGGGGGAGAGCAGACTGACCCCATTGTGTCTGTATCACTGACCCCGGGGAAAGCAGTCTGATTCCATTGCCTCTGCATCACAGACTCCGGGGGAGAGCAGACTGAACCCACTGTGTCTGTATCACTGGCTGAAGGGGACAGCAGGCTGGCCCCTCTGTGTATCACTGACACTGTGGAGAGAAGATTGACCCCAATGTGCCTGTTTCCCTGACCCTCGGGGTACGGCAATCTGAAAATACTTTGTATCATTGACCCCTGTAGAGAACAGACTGACCCCACTTTGTTTGTATCACTGACCCGGGGAGAGCAGACTGAACCCACTTTGTTTGTATCACTGACCCGGGGAGAGCAGACTGAACCCACTTTGTTTGTATCACTGACCCGGGGAGAGCAGACTGAACCCACTGTGTCTATATCATTGACCCGATGAGAGCAGACTGACCCCAATGTGACTGTATCACAGACCCCGGGGAGACCAGACTGACCCCACTGTGTCTATATCACTGACCCGGGGAGAGCAGACTGACCCCAATGTGTCTGTATCACTGACCCGGGGAGAACAGACTGAACCCACTGTGTCTATATCACTGACCCGGGGAGAACAGACTGAACCCACTGTGTCTATATCACTGACCCCGTGGAAGAACAGACTGACCCCATACTGTCTGTATCACAGACCCCGGGGAGACCAGACTGACCCCAATGTGTCTGTATCACTGACCCGAGTGGAAAGCAGACTGTCCCCAGTGTGTCTGTATCACTGACCCTGTGGAAAAGTAGACTGACCGCACTGTGTCTCTTTCACTGACCCCGGGAGAGAGCAGACTGATGCCACTGTGTCTTTATCACTAACTCCAGGAGAGATCAGACTGACCCCACTCTGTCTGACTTTCACTCCCTCTCTGACTTTGTCTGTCTCTTTCTCTGCTTTCTCTCGCTTTCTTTGGCATTTTCTGACTTTCTCTTTCCGCCAATTGCATCACCCACCAATTTTTCCCAAGAAAGTTTCAAAGTGACTTGGGGGTCCATGTCAATTTGAGTGCATCGTAGATTTACCAGAATGTTTACCGGGCTCCAAGGGTTCAATTACAGGGCAATGTTGAACAAACTAGGGATGAATTCCCTGGAATTCTGTAGGATCAGGGATGATTTGGTCAAAGTTGATGAGGTATCAAGTGGAACCGATGGGGTATATTGGGGGCAAAAAAACTATTTCGGCATGTCGGGGAGTCTGGGGCTAGTGAGCATAGTATAAAAAATAGAGGCAGACATATCAGGAGTGAATTTAGGCAACATTTCTACCCACATAAGGTGGTATTAGTCCTTTGATGATAAACCAATTGTTCATTTTTAAATCTAAGGTTGACCTCATCAAATTCCTTTTGGAAATTGAAATATTCTTCTGGCACTCTCTGTCCCTGAGTCACTCTGTTTCTCTGTGTGTTTTAGTGTGTGTGTTTCTGTGAGTACGTTCTGTGTGAGTGTGTGTCTGTGTGCATGTGTGTGTTGTGTGTGTGTGTTTCTGTGTGTTTGTTGTCTGCTTCTGTGTATGTGTGCCTCTATGAGTGTGTGTGGCCATGCCTATTTCTCTCTCCATTTTCAGAACCTTTGTAAAACTCCACATACATCTGTTTGGCTGACACCGCAACAGCAGAGACTGCACTTCCTTATGCAGGCTGGTAAGAAACCCATATCTGCAGCTGGCTCCAATGTTCCCGTGAAAGTTTAGTTGTTGTGAGTGCCCAGTTTTTTTTTCATGAGCAGTTGCCTGAAATTGTTCAAGAATCTTTGCAGACACATGCACTGTATCACAGAACAGGACCTGCATGGCTCCTTCCAGATTGCTGCACACAGTTTTGCAGTAAAACTGAGCGACACTCTCCTTCCCAGTCTCTTCCTCTTTCTTGCTGGTTCTTTCTCCCCATTGCCATACTTCCCTCTCTCTGTTCTCTCTCCATCTGTATCCCTGTTCTTGCTCACTGTTACTCTGTCCATCTGGATGGAGGAGGCGAAAGAGAGGTCCATATGGAGGCAGCTTTCTTCTCTTCTTCTTCTTTGGCCTCCTTGTCTCGAGACACCATGGGTAAGCACCTGGAGGTGGTCAGTGGTTTGTGAAGCAACGCCTGGAGTGGCTATAAAGGCCAATTCGACAGTGACAGACTCTTCCACAGGCGCTGCAGATAAAATTTGGTTGTCGGGGCTGTTACACAGTTGGCTCTCTCCTTGCACTTCTGTCTTTTTTTCCTGCCAACAGCTAAGTCTCTTCGACTCGCCACTCTTTAGCCCCGCCTTTATGGCTGTCCGCCAGCTCTGGCGATCGCTGGCAACTGACTCCCACGACTTGTGATCAATGTCACAAGACTTCATGTCGTGTTTGCAATTGTCTTTAAAGCGGAGACATGGACGGCCGGTGGGTCTGATACCAGTGACGAGCTCACTGTACAATGTGTCCTTGAGGATCCTGCCATCTTCCATGCGGCTCACATGGCCAAGCCATCTCAAGCGCCGCTGACTCAGTAGGGTGTATATGCTGGGGATGTTGGCCGCCTCGAGGACTTCTGCGTTGGAGATATAGTCCTGTCACCTGATGCCAAATATTCTCGGGAGGCAGCGAAGATGGAATGAATTGAGACGTCGCTCTTGGCTGACATACGTTGTCCAGGCCTCGCTGCCATAGAGCAAGGTATTGAGGACACAGGCATGAAACACTCGGACTTTTGTGTTCCGTGTCAGTGCGCCATTTTCCCACATTCTCTTGGCCAGTCTGGACATAGCAGTGGAAGCCTTTCCCATGCGCTTGTTGATTTCTGCATCAAGAGACAGGTTACTGGTGATAGTTGAGCCTAGGTAGGTGAACTCTTGAACCACTTCCAGAGCGTGGTCGCCGATATTAATGGATGGATCATTTCTGACGTCCTGTCCCATGATGTTAGTTTTCTTCAGGCTGATGGTAAGGCCAAATTCGTTGCAGGCAGCCGCAAACCTGTCGATGAGTCTCTGCAGGCACTCTTCAGTGTGAGATGTTAATGCAGCATCGTCAGCAAAGAGGAGTTCCCTGATGAGGACCTTCTGTACTTTGGTCTTCACTCTAAGATGGACAAGGTTGAACAACCTGCCACCTGATCTTGAGTGGATGAAAATTCCTTCTTCTGATGACTTGAAAGCATGCGAAAGCAGCAGGGAGAAGAAGATCCCAAACAGTGTAGGTGCGAGAACACAGCCCTGTTTCACACCACTCAGGATGGGAAAGGGCTCTGATGAGGCGCCGCTATGCTGAATTGTGCCTTTGATATTGTCATGGAATGAGATGATGATACTTAATAGCTTTGGGGGACATCCGATCTTTGCTAATAGTCTGAAGAGACCACATCTGCTGAGGAGGTCAAAAGCTTTGGTGAGATCTATGAAAGCAATGTAGAGCAGAATCTGTTGTTCCCGGCATTTCTCCTGTAGCTCTTGACGGTCGATCTCTCTGCGTGAAAGCCACACTGTGCCTCAGGGCAGACACGCTCAGCCAGCGTCTGGAGTCTGTTTAAAACGACTCGAGCGAAGACTTTCCCCACGATGCTGAGCAGGGAGATTCCACGGTAGTTGTTGCAGTCATCGCGGTCACCCTTGTTCCTAGAGAGGGTGATGATATTGGCATCGAGCATGTATTGTGGTACTGCTCCCTCATCCCAGCACAGGCAAAGCAGTTCATGGAGCGCTGAGATTATAGCTGGCTTGGCCCTCTTGATTATTTCAGGGGTAATGCTGTCCTTCCCAGGGGCTTTTCCACTGGCTAGAGAATCAATAGCATCACTGAGTTCCGATTTTGTTGGCTGTTTTTACAGCTCATCCATGACTGGCAGAGACTGGGCTGTATTGAGGGCGGTCTCAGTCACTGCAGTTTTCCCTGAAGTACAGTTCCAGGTAAAGCTCCACCCAGCGGTCCACTTGCTTGCGTTGGTCAGTGATCATGTCCCCTGATTTAGATTTGAGGGGGGCGATCTTCTTGATGGTTGGCCCAAAAGCTCTTAATGCCATCATACATTCCTCTGATGTTTCCGGTGTCGGAGGCCAGCTGAATATGACTGCATAGGTGTTGCCAGTAGTCATTTGCAAAGCGCCTGGTGTGTTCTTTGCTGAGTCGTAGGTGACGTCTCTGATGTGGGCCCACTTGGCCTCTTCATTCCCTGTAGGAGTGTTTTGAAGGGCTTTTCCCGTGAATTTAGAAACCTGTGTAACAACAGTGGATAAGAAATTCTGCTGTGTTGATTTGCAGGTGGGGGGGGGGGGCCCTTCTGCTTGGAGTGATGTAGCTTCTTTAGTTTGAGTCTAACTTTGCTGCACACCAGGGAGTGGTCGGTGTCACAGTCCGCACTGTGGAAGCTGCATGTGATTTGGACACTGCATGTGCCAAAGACATGATCTTGGGTGCCTCCATGAAACCTGGTGACAGGGTTTAGTGTGAAAGAACGAGCTGTGATAGGTACGCAACTCCAGCAGTCTCTATCCATTCTCATTCATCCTTGCAATGCCATAGCGCCCAAGGCAGAAGGGCTTGTGCCAGGGTCGGCCCCAACCCTGGCATTCAAGTCCCCCAGCAGGAGCAAATGTTCGATACTAGGAATGCTGCTAATGATATTATGGAATTCCTCATAGAACTGGTCTTTAACTTCAGGTGGGGAGCAGAGTGTTGGAACATAGATGCTGAGTAAGTGTACTGGACCAGAGGTGGTGAGCAGTCGGATGGACAGTATACATTCCGTGCCATTTGAAGGTGGCTCTATCATGCTGAGCGAGGAGTTTCTGATGGTGAAGCCCACTCCATGCTGTCTTGGTTCTTCAGGATCCCTACCCTGCCAGTAGAAGGTGTAGTCTTGCTCTGTTAGAGATCCACTCGCAGGGAGGCGAGTCTCCTGAAGTGCTGCAATGTCCACATTGAGTCTACTGAGCTCGTTGTTAATGATGGCGGTCTTCCGAGAATCGTTGATTTGTGTAAGGTCTTCCAACAGGCCAGGACACATAGTTCTCACGTTCCAGCTTGTAAAATGAAGGGTTGGCACCTTCTTTCCTTTTTTGTCTTGCTGTTTGTTGCAGTGTTACAGTCCAGTTGTCGGGCAGCTTTACTCCGCATCGAACCGCACACTGTAACTGCCCTGGGAGTGCTTAATAGAACAGAGAAGATGGATATTTGCTCTGTAGCTGACTACAGGCTGTACTCTTGGTACATTGTTTGGCAGCATTTGATGGGACAGTGTAGACGGAGCTCTACTCTATGTTGCTGGAATTTAGATGGTTAGGGGGTGACTTGATCAAAGTTCACAAGATAATAATGAAACTAAGGGTCGATGGAGAGAAACCCTTCTCACTGGCTGGGGGAGTCTTCGACCAGGGGCACAGTCTAAAAATCGAACATTATTCCAAAACAATTTCAAGAGTGAAATTAAGAAACATTTCTACACACAAAGCGTGGCAGAAGTTTGGAAATGTCTTCCACAAGTGACCCCTCCCTCTCCCCATCTCTGCAATGTCCTGCAGCTCCACAATCCTCCAATATCTGCGATCCTTTAATGCTGACCTCTTGAGCATCCCTAGTTTTAATCGTCCCACCATTTGTGACCGTGCCTTCCAGCTGCCAAGGCCCTAACTCTGGAATTCCTTTCGTAATCCTCTCCTTCTCACTACCTGCTTTCCTCTTTGAAGACGCTCCCTCAGACCAAACTCTTTGACCAAGTTTTTGGTCGTCTCGTCTAATAACTCCTTAAGTGACTCAGTGTCAAATTGGCATTTTCTTTATTTATTTGTTGGATCTGTGCATTACTGGCTGGGCCAGCATTTGATGCCCATCTCTAATCACTCTTGAGAAAGTGATGGTGTACCTCCTCCTTAAACCATTGCAGTTTATGTGATGTTGATACACCCACAGTGCTGTTAGAAGACAGTTCCAGGATGTTAACCAGTGACAGTGAAGGAGCAGTGATGTCATTGCAAGTCAGGATGGTGTATGACTTGAATGGAAGCTTGCAGGTGGTTGTGTTCCCACGTGTTTTTCCTGTTTGCTCAATCTCTATCCTCCTCCCTCTCCCTCTATCTCTCCCCGCTCTCTTTGTCTATCTCTCTCTGTCTCTCGCCCCCCCTCTCTCTCTCTCTCTTTCTCCACCCCTGTCCATGACGTTATCTGTGTCACTCTAACACTATCTCTCCCTCTCTCTCCTTTTATCTCTCTCTCCTTGAACAACCATGCTTTCAGTCATTTCGCGGTTAATTTCGAACCTGTAACTCTTGCCCTTGCTGGGAATGTCACTGTCGTTGAAAATATCAAACACAGATCCAATATTCACCCTAAAAGACTCGCACGAAAGCCCCAATAATGAATTGGACAGAACGTGGGGATTATTACTAAGGTTCTGTCAAGCTCTCCTTACACCGTGCCTCCCTTTTCCCCTGCTTGTAAAGTGGATTAGTTTTTTAAATGATTTTTTTTCAACAACATTACATGCAAAGTAAATAAAATGTGTGGCTCAGCATCAGTAGCCATTTGCGTCAGAGAGTTCCAAACTAATACCACACCTGGTGTGTTGAAGTGTTTCTTCATTTCACTCCTGAAAGGTTTTTAGGCTATGTTTAGATTTTTAGACTATTGCCCAAAGTTTCTGACTCCGCAGACAGTGGGAATAGTTATTCTCTGCAAGGCTTATCATTTCCCCCTATTGTCTTGAAAACATTAATCAAATCACCCTTAATCTTTTAAATTCCAAGGATACAGAGTAAAAATCCACCGACAATGTCCCATTAAACACTTCGAAGCCAAGCACAGTGTGGGGTTAGACACAGAGTAAATTTCCCTCTGCACTGTACTGATAAACACTCCCCGGGAAGGGGCAACCTGGGGTGAGATACAGGGCAAAGACGGGGCCTACTGTATTATAAACAAGGAAATGGTCTTGTGCAGTACAAACTGAGACAAGGTGAACCATAGCAGAACTAGAGACCTGGTCGAGTGTAACAAACCGAGACGTTGTCTAGTGCAGTTATAATGGAGGCAGGGTCTAGTGTTTTATGAACAGAGGCTGGATCTGGTGCAGTCATAACTGAAATAGATTGCTGGTCCGAAACAGATGAAGACAAGGTCGCTAATCGTGGGGCTGTTTGATTGGGGGAACGAAGGGATGGAGTGTAATGTATCCAGTTAGCTGATAACACAAATTGAGGTGAGACAGTAAGCTGTGAGGAGGACACAGAGAGGGTATGGAGTACGGAGTATAGACTTCTTCAGTAAGTGGGCAAGAAAGTGGCTGACTGAATATACTGTGGAGAAAAGTCAGGTATTCACATTGGCTGAAAGAAAATGTCATTGACATTGAAATGATTGTGATTTATCGACCACATTATTTACTAAAGTGTCAAAGCCGCTGAGGTAATGTGTTTGTTCAGGTGAGTGTCACTAATCACAATAATCAGGGGTATAACCGTGTCAGTGGAGACGTTTCCCCTGTATAAATCAGCAGCCATTGAAAAGGATCAGCTCATAGTGCTGGAGCTGTGGATATCCAGGCTAACAGAAGTCTCTGCTTCTCACAGAAATGGGATATCCATTAATGTATCAGATATTGTCCATTTATTATCCTGTACTTGCTGCAATTGGAGTTCCTGGTAAGACTGTACATCAGTTGATAATGGTGTAAATCAATGTGAACTTACTGGCTGAATAAACATAATAAAATCAGTTCTTCAATGATGGTAGTTCATTATTTAAATACTGCACTTCAAAATCTCTGCAACCATTGAATTCAATAAAGAGCGAGGCTGATGTCAGAAATATATTTAAATTGATATTTAACTTACGGTGCAAATTTAAATGTATTGACTAAATTGTATAACCAATGAAATGTTCTCCAGCACCAATAACCACAGGTATTATTGTTTGAATGTATTAATTGAGTTGTGTTACTGGGAGATATAAATTAGCTTTGCACTAACACTTTGCTGCAGTCTCTCCCTGTGAATCTCAGCCTGTCCTCTCACTGTATTGAATCCTCTGCCCATTGCTTCAGTTTCTCCACTTTCCCAGACCATCTGCTCCTGTCTCCTCTCCAGCTCTAACATGGCCTTTTCCTTCTCTCCCTCCCAATCACACTCACTTGTTCCACCTCCAGCTGCCTCTTCCAAATAAATTCCAACCCTCAAACTCACCGCAGCAGCTCTCAGACTTTTCCCATTTTGTGCCAGCCACTGTCAACTCTCTGAACCCACAGAAACGAACCAGCTGCACATCCCGCTGTTCCCAAACCTTCCCAACGGACAGTCTGGAGATAAATTCCCACTTTACCCATTGGATTCCATCTCTGTAAAACCCCTTCTCATTTCCCCACCGGCACGGCATCCTCACTCATTCCATCCAGTAGATCTGGTGCTGACTTTATTCACTTTCTGTATCAATTTCCCAATAGATTATTTACAATTGTGTTTCAAACATTTCACTGTGACAAAGCACTGCCCAGGTCAATGAATCAGTTTTCACTGTTCCATGCAGCAACAAAGCTGGAAATTTCAGTCCAGATCCTGTCAAACTGCTGCTTTGTCTCCAGGTCTGATCAGTAATTTGTCTGCTTCCTTTTCTCTCACTTCCAGTTAACTTGGTGGCGATTGTGATCCTGTCCCGAGGAAAGTGCGGTCTCTCCAAATGTATCACTGTCTACCTGGTGGGAATGGCAGTGTCTGATCTCCTGGTCGTTATCACTGGTCCCATATTGTTGTGGATTGGTTTAATGTACTTCCCAGATTCATTCCTGGGAATTACTCCTGTGTGTTCTCTCATTATTGTTCTGCTTTCTGCAACCACATTTATTTCTGTTTGGCTCACAGTCACTTTCACCTTTGATCGATTTGTGGCCATTTGTTGTGAGAAGCTGAAAACAAAATATTGCACCGAGAAAACAGCATCTCTGGTTGCAGGAACAGTGAGTGTGTTGGGTTTGTGTAGATTCTTTCCCGATTTACTTTGTATATAAATCAGGATACTTTATTGATAATGTTCCTATGGATTGTGTTTATAAACCGAGCTTCTTCACTTCCCCCACATGGGCCGTATTTGAATTGCTTCACCGCATTTTAACCCCTTGTGTCCCGTTCTTGCTGATTTTGCTGTTCAATGTTCTGACGGTCAGACGGATTTTATTCTCCAGTAAAGTCCGCAGGGGATTCCGGGGCTACAGTAATGGAGAGAATCACAAGGACCCAGAGATGGAGAATCGGAGAAAATCAATTGTTTTACTCTTCAGTATATCCGGCAGTTTCGTATTGTTGTGGGTGACCCGGGTTGTGTATGTCATTTATAAGCGAATTGCAGATATTTGGGGGAATCACTCCTACTCTGACCCTCACGATATCACAAATTACATATCAGTAATGCTGCAGATTCTCAGTTCCTGCAGCAACACGTGTATTTACACTGTGACCCAGACTAAATTCAGACAGGAGCTGAAAAAGGCGGTGAAATATCTTCTCAATCTCATTGTTAAATTAGTGAAATCAGAGAGAGATTTGAAGGATTTCAAACACTGAAACTAAATCCCATTTCATATTCCATCTCCCCACAGGACAGAAAGTACATTTAAATTCGCAGCACAGAGCCCTGAAATGATTTCAAATCTGATTCTGAGATGACATTTTACTGATAATCTGATCGATTGAGGTGGGATTTCCTCTGCAGGTGATTCGTTAATTGTTTTGAAAAATGCGTCACTGTAAAGCTCAGCTGAATTCAACTAAACCAACCCTGGACCCGCAGCAAGATTGACAAAGCTGCAAATCACAGTGATTTTGAGCTGGTGAGAGGGGCAGAAACTGCAGTGAGACAGAAACACCAGCAGATGGAGATAGTGAGCGCGCAGTAACTGCAGTGAGACAGAAACACCAGCAGATGGAGATAGTGAGCGTGCAGTAACTGCAGTGAGACAGAAACACCAGCAGATGGAGATAGTGAGCGTGCAGTAACTGCAGTGAGACAGGAACACCAGCAGATGGAGATGCTGAGCTACTGCTGATGGGTGATTGTGTGTTGCTGAGGGTTTGATAGTTTCCACAAGTTTGTGCAATTTATTTTATGTAAACATGAGATGTTGAATAAAAAACAAAATAATTTGTGTTAAATGGACGTTTTACAACTATCTAAACACTTGTAACATTAACCTGGTTCCTGTTTGGATAATTATTTTGAGTGATTCAAGGTAATGCATAAATTAACAACTGCATCAAATAAAACTCAATCACTTACAAATAAAAATTCTTTAAATAAGTTCTGTTGAGTTCTTCATGATTAAAGTTATGGCATCTTTCTCTTTCACATCTCATTTATGCTGGTATCTTCTCTGCTATAACTATGAGCAATTGAAGTTTTAATCCTATTGTTTATTGAAAGTTAGTATTTAATCTGCTTTCAGTAACCTGTCAGAGAGTGAATTCCAGACCATAATAGCTCTCTGCCTATTTGTTTCTTCTCTATGCTTGTGTAAAGATTCTCTCATCATGTTTCCAAACTGAGGGAAAGATATTGAATGCAATTTATTTCTCCAGGAAAGCAGCTGCAGAGGAACTGGAACCTCCTGAATGTGGACAAGCGATGATCAACAATCCCTCTGAATCCCAGGAGAGCAGAGGAAAGAAACAGTCAGGAAGCAAAGGGGAACACGTGACACTTTATAGCAGCAGCAAAAATACTTTGTGAGGATGTGGAGGTCTTTATCGCGAAGCTTTATAGAAACAGGCAGTGAAAAGTGAAAGATCTTTCATACAATGTGTGTTAATTGGCCATTTTCCGGCTTTGTAACACCTGTAACATTAAAATGGTAAATGTTAAGAAAGTTTATTCAATTGATTACAGGATTATACATAAATACTGCAGCATCAAATAAAGTACAAACAATCATTGACAAATAAAATTGCCAATCTGGACAAATGTGAGGTAATGCATTTTGGAAGGTCTAATGCAGGTGGGAGGTATACAGTAAATGGCAGAACCCTTAGGAGTATTGACAGGCAGAGAGATCTGGGTGTACAGGTCCACAGGTCACTGAAAGTGGCAACGCAGCTGGATAAGGTAGTCAAGAAGGCATACGGCATGCTTGCCTTCATCGGTCGGGGCATAGAGTATAAAAATTGGCAAGTCATGTTGCAGCTGTACAGAACCTTAGTTAGGCCACACTTAGAATATTGTGTGCAATTCTGGTCGCCACACTAACAGAAGGACGTGGAGGCTTTGGAGAGAGTACAGAGGAGGTTTACCAGGATGTTGCCTGGTCTGGAGGGCATTAGCTATGAGGAGAGGTTGGAAAAACTCGGATTGTTTTCACTGGAACGACGGAGGTGGAGGGGCGACATGATAGAGGTTTACAAAATTATGAGCGGCATGGACAGAGTGGATAGTCAGAAGCTTTTTCCCAGGGTGGAAGAGTCAGTTACTAGGGGACATAGGTTTAAGGTGCGAGGGGCAAAGTTTAGAGGGGATGTGCGAGGCAAGTACTTCACACAGAGGGTGGTGAGTGCCTGGAACTTGCTGCCGGGGGAGGTGGTGGAAGCAGGTACCATAGAGACGTTTAAGAGGCATCTTGACAAATACATGAATAGGAAGGGAATAGAGGGATACGGACCTCGGAAGTGCAGAAGGTTTTAGTTTAGACAGGCATCAAGATCGGCGCAGGCTTGGAGGGCCGAATGGCCTGTTGCTGTGCTGAACTGTTCTTTGTTCAAATATGGGTCAAAATTGTTGTGTGAAATAGCAGCAGTTGTAAAAGTTCTCTTGGCTGCATCATTAACCGGTTAAAAGCTGCCTGTTTGTACTGCAGTCACACAGACCTCTCAAGAAAGTCTCTTTTTTATTAGAACATTACAGCGCAGTACAGGCCCTTCGGCCCTCGATGTTGCGCCGACCTGTGAAACCATCTGACCTACACTATTCCATTTTCATCCATATGTCTATCCAATGACCACTTAAATGCCCTTAAAGTTGGCGAGTCTACTACTGTTGCAGGCAGGGCGTTCCACGCCCCTACTACTCTCTGAGTAAAGAAACTACCTCTGACATCTGTCCGATATCTATCACCCCTCAACTTAAAGCTATGTCCCCTCGTGTTTGCCATCACCATCCGAGGAAAAAGACTCTCACTATCCACCCTCTCTAACCCTCTGATTATCTTATATGTCTCTATTAAGTCACCTCTCCTCCTCCTTCTCTCCAACGAAAACAACCTCAAGTCCCTCAGCCTTTCCTCGTAAGACCTTCCCTCCATACCAGGCAACATCCTAGTAAATCTCCTCTGCACCCTTTCCATAGCTTCCACATCCTTCCTATAATGCAGTGACCAGAACTGCACGCAATACTCCAGGTGTGGTCTCACCAGAGTTTTGTACAGCTGCAGCATGACCTCGTGGCTCCGAAACTCGATCCCCCTACTAATAAAAGCTAACACACCATATGCCTTCTTAACAGCCCTATTAACCTGGGTAGCAACCTTCAGGGATTTATGCACCTGGACACCAAGATCTCTCTGTTCATCTACACTACCAAGAATCTTCCCATTAGCCCAGTACTCTGCATTCCTGTTACTCCTTCCAAAGTGAATCACCTCGCACTTTTCAGCATTAAACTCCATTTGCCATCTCTCAGCCCAGCTCTGCAGCCTATCTATGTCCCTCTGTACCCTACAACATCCTTCGGCACTATCCACAACTCCACCGACCTTAGTGTCATCCGCAAATTTACTAACCCACCCTTCTACACCCTCTTCCAGGTCATTTATAAAAATGACAAACAGCAATGGCCCCAAAACAGATCCTTGCGGTACACCACTAGTAACTAAACTCCAGGATGAACATTTGCCATCAACCACCACCCTCTGTCTTCTTTCAGCTAGGCAATTTCTGATCCAAAGCCCTAAATCACCTTCAACCCCATACTTCCGTATTTTCTGCAATAGCCTACCATGGGGAACCTTATCAAACGCCTTACTGAAATCCATATACACCACATCCACTGCTTTACCCTCATCCACCTGTTTGGTCACCTTCTCGAAAAACTCAATAAGGTTTGTGAGGCACGACCTACCCGTCACAAAACCGTGCTGACTATCTCTAATGAACTTATTCTTTTCAAGATGATTATAAATCCTATCTCTGATAACCTTTTCCATCATTTTACCCACAACCGAAGTAAGGCTCACAGGTCTATAATTACCAGGGCTGTCTCTACTCCCCTTCTTGAACAAGGGGACAACATTTGCTATCCTCCAGTCTTCCAGCACTATTCCTGTCGACAATGACGACATAAAGATCAAGGACAAAGGCTCTGTAATCTCCTCCCTAGCTTCCCAGAGAATCCTAGGATAAATCCCATCTGGCCCAGGGGACTTATCTATTTTCACACTTTCCAAAATTGATAACACCTCCTCCTTGTGAACCTCAATCCCATCTAGCCTAGTAGCCTGAATCTCAGTATTCTCCTCGACAACATTTTCTTTCTCTACTGTAAATACTGACGCAAAATATTCATTTAACACTGCCCCTATCTCCTCTGATTCCACACACAACTTCCCACTACTATCCTTGATTGGCCCTAATCTAACTCTAGTCATTCTTTTATTCCTGATATACCTATAGAAAGCCTTAGGGTTTTCCCTGATCCGATCCACCAATGACTTCTCGTGTCCTCTCCTTGCTCTTCTTAGCTCTCCCTTTAGATCCTTCCTGGCTAGCTTGTAACTCTCAAGTGCCCTAACTGAGCCTTCACGTCTCATCCTAACATAAGCCTTCTTCTTCCTCTTGACAAGCGCTTCAACTTCTTTAGTAAACCACGGCTCCCTCGCTCGACAACTTCCTCCCTGCCTCACAGGTACATACTTATCAAGGACACGCAGTAGCTGCTCTTTGAATAAGCTCCACATTTCGCTTGTTCCCATCCCCTGCAGTTTCCTTCCCCATCCTACGCAGCCTAAATCTTGCCTAATCGCATCATAATCTCCTTTCCCCCAGCTATAATTCTTGCCCTGCGGTATATACCTGTCCCTGCCCATCGCTAAGGTAAACCTAACCGAATTGTGATCACTATCACCAAAGTGCTCACCTACATCTAAATCTAACACCTGGCCGGGTTCATTACCCAGTACCAAATCCAATGTGGCATCGCCCCTGGTTGGCCTGTCTACATACTGTGTCAGAAAACCCTCCTGCACACACTGGAAAGAAATTGACCCATCTAAAGTACTCGAACTATAGTATTTCCAGTCGATATTTGGAAAGTTAAAGTCCCCCATAACAACTACCCTGTTACTCTCACCCCTGTCGAGAATCATCTTCGCTATCCTTTCCTCTACATCTCTGGAACTATTTGGAGGTCTATAAAAGACTCCCAACAGGGTGACCTCACCTCTCCTGTTTCTAACCTCGGCCCATACTACCTCAGTAGACGAGTCCTGAAATGTCCTTTCTGTCGCTGTAATACTCTCCTTGATTAACAATGCCGCACCCCCCCCTCTTTTACCATCTTCTCTGTTCTTACTGAAACATCTAAATCCCGGAACCTGCAACATCCATTCCTGCCCCTGCTCTACCCATGTCTCCGAAATGGCCACTACATCGAGATCCCAGGTACCAACCCATGCTGCAAGCTCACCCACCTTATTCCGGATGCTCCTGCCGTTGAAGTAGACACACTTTAAACCAGGTTCTTGCTTGCCAGTGCCCTCTTGCGTCCTTGTAACCTTATCCCTGACCTCACTACTCTCAACATCCTGTACACTGGAACTACAATTTAGGTACCCATCCCACTGCTGAATTAGTTTAAACCCCCCCGAAGAGCACTAGCAAATCTCCCCCCCAGGATATTGGTACCCCTCTGGTTCAGGTGAAGACCATCCTGTTTGTAGAGGTCCCACCTACCCCAGAAAGAGCCCCAGTTATCCAGGAAACCAAAACCCTCCCTCCTACACCATCCCTGCAGCCACGTGTTCAACTCCTCTCTCTCCCTATTTTTCGCTTCGCTATCACGTGGCACGGGCAACAACCCAGAGATAACAACTCTGGTTGTTCTCGCTCTAAGCTTCCACCCTAGCTCCCTGAATTTCTGTCTTAAATCTCCATCTCTCTTCCTTCCTATGTCGTTGGTGCCTATGTGGACCACGACTTGGGGCTGCTCCCCCTCCCCCTTAAGGATCCCAAAAACATGATCCAAGACATCACGAACCCTGGCACCTGGGAGGCAACATACCAACCGTGAGTCTCTCTCGTTCCCACAGAACCTCCTATCTGTTCCCCTAACGATGGAGTCCCCAGTGACTAATGCTCTGCTTCTCTTCCCCTTCTGAGCAACAGGGACAGACTCTGTGCCAGAGACCTGTACCCCATTGCTCACCCCTGGTAAGTCATCCCCCGCAACAGTATCCAAAACAGTATACCTGTTGTTGAGGGAAACGGCCACAGGGGATCCCTGCACTGCCTGCTGGTTCCCTCCCCTTCCCCTGACGGTAACCCATCTACCTACTTCTTTTACCTGAGGTGTGACTACCTCCCCATAACTCCTCTCAATAACCCCCTGAGCCTCCCGAATGATCCGAAGTTCATCCAGCTCCAGTTCCCTAACGCGGTTCTCGAGGAGCTGGTGTTGGGTGCACTTCCCGCAGATGCAGTCAGTAGGGACACTCTTGGCGACCCTTACCTCCCACATTCTGCAGGAGGAACATACAACTGCCTTTACCTCCATTCCCTCTATTCTAAATTCCCAACAAATCCAGCAGTCCCCTGGTCCTCCGAAAACAAAAGGGAATTAACTTCTCAACTTCCACTGAAATTGACTTCCCAGCTGTTAGCTCGCTCTCGCACCTCCGCGACAGTCAAGCTGCAGTCTCTTTCTCTGCTTTCTGTCTCTTTCTCTGCTTTCTGTCTCTTTCCCTGCTTTCTGTCACTTTCTCTGCTTTCTGTCTCTTTCCCTGCTTTCTGTCTCTTTCTCTGCTTTCTGTCTCTTTCTCTGCTTTCTGCCTCTTTCGCTGCTTTCTGTCTCTTTCTCTGCTTTCTGTCTCTTTCTCTGCTTTCTGTCTCTTTCTCTGCTTTCTGTCACTTTCTCTGCTTTCTGTCTCTTTCTCTGCTTTCTGTCTCTTTCCCTGCTTTCTGTCTCTTTCCCTGCTTTCTGTCACTTACTCTGCTTTCTGTCTCTTTCTCTGGTTTCTGTCTCTTTCTCTGCTTTCTGTCTCTTTCCCTGCTTTCTGTCTCTTTCCCTGCTTTCTGTCACTTACTCTGCTTTCTGTCTCTTTCTCTGGTTTCTGTCTCTTTCCCTGCTTTCTGTCTCTTTCTCTGCTTTCTGTCTCTTTCTCTGCTTTCTGTCACTTTCTCTGCTTTCTGTCTCTTTCTCTGCTTTCTGTCTCTTTCTCTGCTTTCTGTCTCTTTCTCTGCTTTCTGTCTCTTTCTCTGCTGTCTCTTTCTCTGCTTTCTGTCTCTTTCTCTGCTTTCTGACTCTTTCTCTGCTTTCTGACTCTTTCCCTGCTTTCTGTCTCTTTCCCTGCTTTCTGTCACTTACTCTGCTTTCTGTCTCTTTCTCTGGTTTCTGTCTCTTTCTCTGCTTTCTGTCTCTTTCCCTGTTTTCTGTCTCTTTCTCTGCTTTCTGTCTCTTTCTCTGCTTTCTGTCACTTTCTCTGCTTTCTGTCTCTTTCTCTGCTTTCTGTCTCTTTCTCTGCTTTCTGTCTCTTTCTCTGCTGTCTCTTTCTCTGCTTTCTGTCTCTTTCTCTGCTTTCTGACTCTTTCTCTGCTTTCTGACTCTTTCTCTGTTTTCAGTCACTTTCTCTGCTTTCAGTCTCTTTCTCTGCTTTCTTTCTCTTTCTCTGCTTTCTTTCTCTTTCTCTGTTTTCTGTCTCTTTCTCTGCTTTCTGTCTCTTTCTCTGCCTGCTGTCTCTTTCTCTGTTTTCTGTCACTTTCTCTGTTTTCTGTCACTTTCTCTGCTTTCTGTCTCTTTCCCTGCTTTCTGTCTCTTTCTCTGCTTTCTGTCTCTTTCTGTTTTCTGTCTCTTTCTCTGCTTTCTGTCTCTTTCTCTGCTTTCTGTCTCTTTCTCTGTTTTCTGTCATTTTCTCTGCTTTCTGTCTCTTTCCCTGTTTTCTGTCTCTTTCTCTGCTTTCTGTCTCTTTCTCTGCTTTCTGTCACTTTCTCTGCTTTCTGTCACTTTCTCTGCTGTCTCTTTCTCTGCTTTCTGTCTCTTTCTCTGCTTTCTGACTCTTTCTCTGTTTTCTGTCACTTTCTCTGCTTTCAGTCTCTTTCTCTGCTTTCTGTCACTTTCTCTGCTTTCTTTCTCTTTCTCTGTTTTCTGTCTCTTTCTCTGCTTTCTGTCTCTTTCTCTGTTTTCTGTCACTTTCTCTGTTTTCTGTCACTTTCTCTGCTTTCTGTCTCTTTCCCTGCTTTCTGTCTCTTTCTCTGCTTTCTGTCTCTTTCTCTGTTTTCTGTCTCTTTCTCTGCTTTCTGTCTCTTTCTCTGCTTTCTGTCTCTTTCTCTGCTTTCTGTCATTTTCTCTGCTTTCTGTCTCCGTTTTCTGTCTCTTTCTCTGCTTTCTGTCTCTTTCTCTGCTTTCTGTCACTTTCTCTGCTTTCTGTCACTTTCTCTGCTGTCTCTTTCTCTGCTTTCTGTCTCTTTCTCTGCTTTCTGACTCTTTCTCTGCTTTCTGACTCTTTCTCTGTTTTCTGTCACTTTCTCTGCTTTCTGTCTCTTTCTCTGCTTTCTGTCACTTTCTCTGCTTTCTGTCACTTTCTCTGCTTTCTTTCTCTTTCTCTGTTTTCTGTCTCTTTCTCTGCTTTCTGTCTCTTTCTCTGCCTGCGGTCTCTTTCTCTGTTTTCTGTCACTTTCTCTGTTTTCTGTCACTTTCTCTGCTTTCTGTCTCTTTCCCTGCTTTCTGTCTTTCTCTGCTTTCTGTCTCTTTCTCTGTTTTCTGTCTCTTTCCCTGCTTTCTGTCTCTTTCTCCGCTTTTTGTCACTTTCTCTGCTTTCTGTCACTTTCTCTGCTTTCTGTCTCTTTCCGTTTTCTGTCTTTCCCTGTTTTCTGTCTCTTTCCCTGTTTTCTGACTCTTTCTCTGCTTTCTGTCTCTTTCTCTGCTTTCTGTCACTTTCTCTGCTTTCTGTCACTTTCTCTGCTTTCTGTCACTTTCTCTGCTTTCTGTCACTTTCTCTGCTTTCTGTCACTTTCTCTGCTTTCTGTCACTTTCTATGCTTTCAGTCTCTTTCTCTGCTTTCTGTCACTTTCTCTGTTTTCTGTCTCTTTCTCTGCTTTCTGACTCTTTCTCTGCTTTCTGACTCTTTCCTTGCTTTCTGACTCTTTCTCTGCTTTCTGACTCTCTCTGCTTTCTGTCTCTTTCCCTGTTTTCTGTCTCTTTCCCTGTTTTCTGTCTCTTTCCCTGTTTTCTGACTCTTTCTCTGCTTTCTGTCTCTTTCTCTGATATCTGTCTCTTTCTCTGCTTTCTGTCTCTTTTTCTGCTTTCTGTCACTTTCTCTGCTTTCTGACTCTTTCTCTGTTTTCTGTCACTTTCTCTGCTGTCACTTTCTCTGCTTTCTGTCTCTTTCTCTGATATCTGTCTCTTTCTCTGATATCTGTCTCTTTCGCTGCTTTCTGACTCTCTCTGTTTTCTGTCACTTTCTCTGCTTTCTGTCTCTTTCTCTGCTTTCTGTCTCTTTCTCTGCTTTCTGTCTCTTTCTCTGCTTTCTGTCTCTTTCTCTGCAATCTGTCTTTCTCTGCAATCTGTCTCTTTCTCTGCTTTCTGTCTCTTTCTCTGCTTTCTGTCTCTTTCTCTGCTTTCTGTCTCTTTCTCTGCTTTCTGTCTCTTTCTCTGCTTTCTGACTCTTTCTCTGCTTTCTGACTCTTTCTCTGCTTTCTGACTCTTTCTCTGCTTTCTGTCTTTCTCTGCTTTCTGTCACTTTCTCTGCTTTCTGTCTCTTTCTCTGCAATCTGTCGGTTTCTCTCATTTCTGTCTCTTTCTCCGCAGTCTGTCGCTTTCCCTGCATTCTGACACTTTCTCTGCCTCACCCCACTATAAATTCCCCACCGCAGCAAATTACCCCTCCCAACCTCCCCCCCCCCCCCCCCCCCCCACTCCCGGGAAATGACCCTTATCCAATTTCTCCTGTGAATGGATTCCCCCAATCTAATTCCACTCCCAATCCCCCCCCCCCACCCCGTGAACAGTCGCGTATCCAAACCCTCCATGAACAGACAGTAAAAGCCCCTTCCCCAATTCAAATTAAATCCTGGAGAAGACCCACCTCCCATTTTAAACCTGAACAAGACTCCCCGCCGATTTTAAATCCGGCGTAGAACCCCCCCCCTCACATTTTAAACCTGGCGTAAACCCCGCTCCCTTTTTAAACCTGCAGTAGACTCCCTTCCGATTTTAAACCTGGCGTAGATCCACATCCCATTTTAAACCTGGAGAGCCCCCCCCCCCTCCTATTTTAAACCTGCATTAGACCCAGCTCCCATCTTCAACCTGAATACTCCCTCCCAATTTGAACCGGGATCGTCCCACCTCCCATTTGAAACCAAGAGAATCCCCAGCCCATTTTAAACCTGGAGAACGCCCCTCCCATTTTCAACGTGGAAAATTGTCCCTCCCATTTTAAATGTTACCTAATTCCCTCTGTGAACATCGCCCTCTAATTCTCCCCCTGCCTCCACTGTAAACACACCTCCCTTTCTAAGTTACCCTCTCAGCCCAGTAAAAGCCGCCCGTCTCTATTGAGTCCCACTGTGTATCACCTTCTTTGTGAACATCCCCTCTCTGTGTAACTCCCGTCCCAGTGAACAGCCCCCTGTGTAATTCCAAACTCCATCACATTCCTGGGTGTGGTGCCATCTCCCGACAGTCTTTAATTCGTTTTAATTCCAGTCTGGATAAGCCGCTGGAATTCTATCAAATGGTTCTCAGGCTCCCGACACCTTTAAGTCGATCTGGCCAAACACAGGGCCAAGCAGAAAGCAAGGACCCGAAGAGGCTACCTGGCACTCTGAGCCTTTTATGCACAGCAAGATCACAGCCCCAGACACATCTCTCCCTGTAGAAAGGTGTTTCACCTGTTCTCCCCATTACCCCCGTTAGCATCAGTGAATCAGACTGAGGTGCACACACACACACAGACACACACACAGAGACACACACAGAGAGACACACAGAGAGACACACACAGAGACACACACAGAGACACACACAGAGACACACACACAGAGACACACACACACAGAGACACACACAGAGACACACACACAGAGACACACACACACAGACATACACACAGACATACACACACACAGAGACACACACAGAGACACACACACAGAGGCACACACAGAGACACACACAGAGACACACACAGAGACACACACACAGAGAGACACACACACAGAGAGACACACACAGAGACACACACAGAGACACACACACAGAGAGACACACACAGAGAGACACACACAGAGAGACACACAGAGAGACACACACAGAGACACACACAGAGAGACACACACAGAGAGACACACACAGAGACACACACAGAGACACACACACAGAGAGACACAGAGACACACAGAGAGACACACGCTGGTTGGAACAGGGACAGGACAAGGCCATTCAGCCCTTTGAACCTGTCCCACCGATGTTAGATCATGGCTGATCTTTCCCTTTCGCCCTGAGCCACAAGGAGACAGGCAGAGACGGTCGGGGAGCAGATACACAGAGAGGCAAAGAAACACTGGGCTGGACTTGGAATTGGTGACAATAGTATAAACTGCGGTGGGGGCAGCCGGTTCAGCATCTCTCTGCTATTTTACCTCCGTTGGGAGGAGAACTGGGAAGAGATGGAAAGCAGGATCCCGGTTCACACTCAACCTGTACAATACCATGGCAGCGAGTTCAAATCCATCCCCAGAGAGAGGGACAGAGGCACAGAAAACAGAGATCCAGGGATCTGGACAGAACTGACTGAGGGAGAGAGTGAGAGAGAAACAAATGGAGAGGGAGATGGAGAATGAAAGAGAGGCAGGGAGTCAGAAAACAGTGAGAGAAACTAAGAGCAGAGGGCAGAAATACAAAGAAGGACAGATAGAGCGATGGAGGTGTTGTGAGAGAATGCAGCAGCGATGAGATATTGAGAAAGATCCCAGAAAAATAGAGAGACGCCGAGACAGAAAGATGTCGAGCAGCAGAGATACAAAGTCAGGTGTAGATTCAGAATAGAGAGGGCTGTCTCGGGAAGGGGTGTGGGAAATGCAGAGATAATCTTGCAGAAAATGATATGTGGAACTGAGTGAGATAGAAATGCACCGAGAGACAGATAAAGATGCAAAGAGTCGCAGAGAGAGAAAGAAAGGGGAAACTTGTGAGATCCTAGGCAGAGGCAGAGATATAAAGGATGTTGAGAGATGCAGAGATAGGGATTTAAAGATGTGAAGAAACAGAGCTATGAACAAGGAGGGAAGGGGCAGAGAAATAGTTGCAGCAAGAGATAGAGAGAGAGAAATCTACGGGATTACATCGGCTGTTCTGGGACAGCGCTTCCCAAACTCTTTACTTCAGAGGCCCTGCCAGCCCCCTCCCTTGTGGTAAAAAGGCCCCGCTCCCTAAAACACAAAATCAAAATACTGCGAATGCCGGAAATGTGAAATAAAAACAGTGCTGGCAATACTGAGCATTTCCAGCACTTTGATTTTATATCAGCCACGAAAACACAGGGTCTTCTTTTCTGAATCTAAAAATGAATTAGACAATAACACAGATGTATTTAGTATTATTTTTCCTCTCTGGTTCAAGCTCTTTTCTGAGAATTCCACGTGCCAAAAGATTCTCCCTCTGCATCATCAAAGCTGCAACATCTGGAAAGATTCTCCTTGGGAACAAGAGAAATAAAAATTGATTAAAACTAAGCAAAACATTGTTGAACACAAAACAAACACAGCAAGAGCCCAGGGCACTTTCTCTCACTCACTGACATAAAACAATCTCTCAGTGACTCCCCGTTTTACAAACACATCCCCCCGATACAGAGAATGGGATGCGATTGGAGATGTGCGAGAGGGTTTTAGGAGCTGAGTACATGCCCATTGTCCTGTTAATCCAGGTAATATCGCTAACTCTGAGCAGAGACATGGCAAGGAGCTGCTTCCTGATGACCTGCAAACTTTACACTCCAAACCCCATTGTGGACAACATCGCTGTAATTTACAGACAGACATGTGCAGCAATCCACTCCATTCTGTTCCCAGAAACTGTGAAATTCTCTCCTTAAACTGAGATGAATGTGCCAGCACGTAATCGGTGCCTCAGAATTTAATTTAACTAAAAATGAAGACACCCTCAAGAGTGGGAGATGTGGTTTGCGGGGTTGCAAGGGGCTGTGGAACTTCTCTACAGGGGCTGGGAGCTGGGCAGTGACTAAACACGGCAGACCGCCCAGAGTCTGTGTGTCTCCCTGTATGTTTACCCTGTTATTTCCAGCTGTTTCTCTCTCTCTCTCTCTCTCGCCCGTTCTTCCTCCATTTCTCTCTGTGTGTCTCTACATCGTTTCTGCCTCATTGTAAAAATACACAAACACTGCTGACCCCATCCCCTCTCCCGTAGAAGGCTAGAGAGTGAAATCTATATTCTGAGCCCTGAAAATCTGAATTCAAATGTCCCCCAGGTGTTACATTGTACTGGCAAATTCAGCCAACAGCCTAAAAAACCCGCATTATTCGGGAATGATAACAAGCCTTTACAAACCTTTACGTTTCGGCCTTTTAATTACTGATTCACAGACGCATTTGACAATCAATGATTTAATTTCTAAAGTAGTCGTCACTGCAGGAATGTTGGAAATGCTGCAAGACGTTTGTGCTCAGCATGATCCCACAAGCAGCAGTGTGATAACAGAAGGCTGTCCCCCTCTCCCCCTCTGGTTCCCTTCATGTTTCCCTCACTCTCCTGCGTCTCTTTCCATCCTGTTGCTCTCATTCAGAGAGAAATATGGGGAGAGAGAGAGAGAGAGAAAGACAGAGAAATCCACTCTCAGAACCTCACTCTCAATTCAACTGGCTGACTTTTCATTCAATCCTGAAATTCACAACACTGCGCAAAACACCAGCATTATTCGAGAATTAAACCGGCTTCAATTCCAGGCCTTCAGGAGAGCTTTATGCACAAAGAATTCACTTCTAAAATTTAGACCTTTACAATGCAGGGAATTCTACAGGCAAGCTGTGCACAGCAAGATCCCACAGGCAGCAATGTGATATTATACAGATCATCTGTTTATTGATGTTACTTGAGGGATCCCAGAGAGAGAGGAACATTCCTGCAATTTGAAAATCTCAAATACCCCTCTCCCTGCCTTTTTCCTGCTCTCCCACCCACCCCCAGACCTCATCCACATCTGTTTCTCTTTGTCTCGATGTCGGATTTAATCTTGATTGAAACGTTCTCTGAAGTGTTTCTGTCACCGTTTAAATTAACCACACGTCACATTGTGGCACCTATTGCTTAATGGTTAAAATAGAGAAAGTGCAGGGGAGAGAAAAGCAGAGGAAGATGGAGAGAAAACACAGAGAAATCCACACTCAGACCCCCGGGAAGCTGAATTTTAAAGTGTCCTCATTGTTGTCATGTAGGAGATGCTGCAGGACACTTTGATGCACAGCAAGATCCCACAAGTAGTAATGTGATAATAGCCAGATTTCCCCTCAGTCTCCAGAAAGGGAGAACCTCCCTCTCTAGGTTCCTTCGGGAATCAGTACTTTTTCAACATAAGGGTCCCAGGATTGATTTTTGTAAATCGGACTTTCTGGAAGGGTGCGACTGAGAGGATTGACTCCATATGCTGGGAGCTCGGAGTCAACTACACCCTGGAGAGCTCCAGATCCTGTGTCTCTTAAACAGCAAGCCCATATTTGGTGTATAGAGACTGAGGGGTTTTCCATGGATTTAGCCCCTCAGTTCACGATGGTGGGAGGACCTTGCACAGTGGTCTTTCCCCACTGAGCCTTTGCAGCGGCTGCCCCAAGCTTTAGTGCGTCCCACAGTGCATAGTCCTGGACCTTGGAATGTGCCAGTCTGCAACACTTGGTGGTGGACAACTCTTTGCGCTGGAAGGCCAGCAAGTTTCATGCAAACCAAAGAGCATCTTTCACCGAATTGAATGTCCTCCAGCAGCAGTTGATGTTTATCACAGTGTGAGTCCCTGGGAACAGCCCGTAGATCACGGACTCCTGTGTTACACAGCTGCTCGGGATTAACGTCGACAAAATACCACTGCATCTCTTTCCACACCTGCTTTGCAAAGGGACATTCTAGAAGGAGATGGGCAACTGTCTCTTCCCCACCACAGCCACCTCGAGGGCAACATGTGGAGGGGGTGTAGGCTCCGGGCGTGCAGGAAGGCTGTGACGGGGAGGGCCCTTCTCACCCCCAGCCAAGCTACGTCTTCATGCTTGTTTGAAAGTTGTGTTGATGCAGTCTGCCAAATGATTTTGGCAGTCTGCTCGGGGAATCATCTGACAGGATCCACCATCTCCTTTCCCCTTTGGGCCTTGAGGGTATTCCGTGCAGATCACTGCCTGATGAATTGGTGCTTACAGGTGTTTTCCGGCAGAAACTTTCCCATGAAGCACAGGTGGTACGGCCCGGTCCAACTGGATGGAGCATTCTGCAGCAATGTGACCAGGCCCATCCTTCACAACACCGGGGACAGATAGAACCTCAGCAGTAGTGACACTTGGTGTTTGCGTACTGGGGCTGTACGCACAGCTTCATGCAGCCACACATGAAGGTGGTGATCACGTTGAGGGCGACGTTGGGTATAATTCTTACCCGTGTCCGGAGGTTTGAACATCGTGTCCCTCCGGACCCCGGTCCATTTTGGATCTCCAGATAAAGCAAAATATGGATCAGGTGACTGCCACAGCGCAGGAGTGGGGTATGAGCCAGACCTGCACCACAGACAGCAACAATGTGAGCGCCTCGTGCCTGATGACTAGGTTCTTACCAACACTGGAGAGATCGCTGCTCCCACATGCTCAGTTTATGGTGTACACTGGTTACATCCAGGTTTTGGAGCACGCCCCGTCCCTTCCGAACCATATCCCCAGCAGCTTCAGGTAGTCGGACCTGATAGTAAAGGGGACAAAGGATCAGTCAACCCAGTTCCCAAAGAACATGGCCTCGCTCTTGCGGTAGTTTACTTTGGCTCCCGAGGCCAGTTCAAACTGGTCACAAATGTTCATCAGTCTGCGAAGAGACAGGGGATTCGAGGAGAAGACGGCGACATCGTCGATGTACAGGGGGGTTTTTACATCAGTGTCGCAGCAGCTTGCACTGAAGCAGGAGAGTGCGAGCTAGTTAGCAGCTGGGAAGGTCAGTTTCATCTTAAATTAATTGCCGTTGTTTCGGCGGACCAGGGGACTGCTGGGTAAGTAAATCCGATATATTTGGGCAGATAATCCCCCATCACCAGAGAGTGTGAGAGATCCTGAATACATACTGCAGGATAATCCCCATCACCAGAGAGTGTGAAAGATCCTGAATACATACTGCAGGATAATCCCCCATCACCAGAGAGTGTGAAAGATCCTGAATACATAATGCAGGATAATCCCCCATCACCAGAGAGTGTGAAAGATCCTGAATACATACTGCAGGATAATCCCCATCACCAGAGAGTGTGAAAGATCCTGAATACATACTGCAGGATAATCCCCATCACCAGGGAGTGTGAAAGATCCTGAATACATACTGCAGGATAATCCCCATCACCAGAGAGTGTGAAAGATCCTGAATACATACTGCAGGATAATCCCCCATCACCAGGGAGTGTGAAAGATCCTGAATACATACTGCAGGATAATCCCCCATCACCAGAGAGTGTGAAAGATCCTGAATACATACTGCAGGATAATCCCCATCACCAGAGAGTGTGAAAGATCCTGAATACATACTGCAGGATAATCCCCCATCACCAGAGAGTGTGAAAGATCCTGAATACATACTGCAGGATAATCCCCCATCACCAGAGAGTGTGAAAGATCCTGAATACATACTGCAGGATAATCCCCCATCACCAGAGAGTGTGAAAGATCCTGAATACATACTGCAGGATAATCCCCATCACCAGGGAGTGTGAAAGATCCTGAATACATACTGCAGGATAATCCCCATCACCAGGGAGTGTGAAAGATACTGAATACATACTGCAGGATAATCCCCATCACCAGGGAGTGTGAAAGATCCTGAATACATACTGCAGGATAATCCCCATCACCAGAGAGTGTGAAAGATCCTGAATACATACTGCAGGATAATCCCCATCACCAGGGAGTGTGAAAGATCCTGAATACATACTGCAGGATAATCCCCATCACCAGGGAGTGTGAAAGATCCTGAATACAGTTTGCAGGATAATCCCCATCACCAGGGAGTGTGAAAGATCCTGAATACATACTGCAGGATAATCCCTCATCACCAGGGAGTGTGAAAGATCCTGAATACATACTGCAGGATAATCCCTCATCACCAGGGAGTGTGAAAGATCCTGAATACATACTGCAGGATAATCCCTCATCACCAGGGAGTGTGAAAGATCCTGAATACATACTGCAGGATAATCCCTCATCACCAGGGAGTGTGAAAGATCCTGAATACATACTGCAGGATAATCCCTCATCACCAGGGAGTGTGAAAGATCCTGAATACATACTGCAGGATAATCCCTCATCACCAGGGAGTGTGAAAGATCCTGAATACATACTGCAGGATAATCCCCATCACCAGAGAGTGTGAAAGATCCTGAATACATACTGCAGGATAATCCCCCATCACCAGGGAGTGCGAGAGATCCTGAATACATACTGCAGGATAATCCCTCATCACCAGAGAGTGTGAAAGATCCTGAATACATACTGCAGGATAATCCCTCATCACCAGGGAGTGTGAAAGATCCTGAATACATACTGCAGGATAATCCCCATCACCAGGGAGTGCGAGAGATCCTGAATACATACTGCAGGATAATCCCCATCACCAGGGAGTGTGAAAGATCCTGAATACATACTGCAGGATAATCCCCCATCACCAGAGAGTGTGAAAGATCCTGAATACATACTGCAGGATAATCCCTCATCACCAGAGAGTGTGAAAGATCCTGAATACATACTGCAGGATAATCCCCATCACCAGGGAGTGTGAAAGATCCTGAATACATACTGCAGGATAATCCCCCATCACCAGAGAGTGTGAAAGATCCTGAATACATACTGCAGGATAATCCCTCATCACCAGAGAGTGTGAAAGATCCTGAATACATACTGCAGGATAATCCCCATCACCAGAGAGTGTGAAAGATCCTGAGTACATACTGCAGGATAATCCCTCATCACCAGGGAGTGTGAAAGATCCTGAATACATACTGCAGGATAATCCCTCATCACCAGGGAGTGTGAAAGATCCTGAATACATACTGCAGGATAATCCCCATCACCAGGGAGTGTGAAAGATCCTGAATACATACTGCAGGATAATCCCCCATCACCAGAGAATGTGAAAGATCCTGAATACATACTGCAGGATAATCCCCATCACCAGGGAGTGTGAAAGATCCTGAATACATACTGCAGGATAATCCCCATCACCAGGGAGTGCGAAAGATCCTGAATACATACTGCAGGATAATCCCCATCACCAGAGAGTGTGAAAGATACTGAATACATACTGCAGGATAATCCCCATCACCAGGGAGTGCGAAAGATCCTGAATACATACTGCAGGATAATCCCCATCACCAGGGAGTGTGAAAGATCCTGAATACATACTGCAGGATAATCCCCATCACCAGAGAGTGTGAAAGATCCTGAATACATACTGCAGGATAATCCCCCATCACCAGAGAGTGTGAAAGATACTGAATACATACTGCAGGATAATCCCCATCACCAGGGAGTGTGAGAGATCCTGAATACATACTGCAGGATAATCCCCATCACCAGGGAGTGTGAAAGATCCTGAATACATACTGCAGGATAATCCCTCATCACCAGGGAGTGTGAAAGATCCTGAATGCATACTGCAGGATAATCCCCATCACCAGGGAGTGTGAAAGATCCTGAATACATACTGCAGGATAATCCCTCATCACCAGGGAGTGTGAAAGATACTGAATACATACTGCAGGATAATCCCCATCACCAGAGAGTGTGAAAGATCCTGAATACATACTGCAGGATAATCCCCATCACCAGAGAGTGTGAAGGATCCTGAGTACATACTGCAGGATAATCCCTCATCACCAGGGAGTGTGAAAGATCCTGAGTACATACTGCAGGATAATCCCCCATCACCAGGGAGTGTGAAAGATCCTGAATACATACTGCAGGATAATCCCCATCACCAGGGAGTGTGAAAGATCCTGAATACATACTGCAGGATAATCCCCATCACCAGAGAGTGTGAAAGATCCTGAATACATACTGCAGGATAATCCCCCATCACCAGAGAGTGTGAAAGATACTGAATACATACTGCAGGATAATCCCCATCACCAGGGAGTGTGAGAGATCCTGAATACATACTGCAGGATAATCCCCATCACCAGGGAGTGTGAAAGATCCTGAATACATACTGCAGGATAATCCCTCATCACCAGGGAGTGTGAAAGATCCTGAATGCATACTGCAGGATAATCCCCATCACCAGGGAGTGTGAAAGATCCTGAATACATACTGCAGGATAATCCCTCATCACCAGGGAGTGTGAAAGATACTGAATACATACTGCAGGATAATCCCCATCACCAGAGAGTGTGAAAGATCCTGAATACATACTGCAGGATAATCCCCATCACCAGAGAGTGTGAAGGATCCTGAGTACATACTGCAGGATAATCCCTCATCACCAGGGAGTGTGAAAGATCCTGAGTACATACTGCAGGATAATCCCCCATCACCAGGGAGTGTGAAAGATCCTGAATACATACTGCAGGATAATCCCTCATCACCAGGGAGTGTGAAAGATCCTGAGTACATACTGCAGGATAATCCCTCATCACCAGGGAGTGTGAAAGATCCTGAATACATACTGCAGGATAATCCCCATCACCAGAGAGTGTGAAAGATCCTGAATACATACTGCAGGATAATCCCTCATCACCAGGGAGTGTGAAAGATCCTGAATACATACTGCAGGATAATCCCCCATCACCAGAGAGTGTGAAAGATCCTGAATACATACTGCAGGATAATCCCCATCACCAGGGAGTGTGAAAGATACTGAATACATACTGCAGGATAATCCCCCATCACCAGGGAGTGTGAAAGATCCTGAATACATACTGCAGGATAATCCCTCATCACCAGAGAGTGTGAAAGATCCTGAATACATACTGCAGGATAATCCCTCATCACCAGAGAGTGTGAAAGATCCTGAATACATACTGCAGGATAATCCCCCATCACCAGGGAGTGTGAAAGATCCTGAATACATACTGCAGGATAATCCCTCATCACCAGAGAGTGTGAAAGATACTGAATACATACTGCAGGATAATCCCCATCACCAGAGAGTGTGAAAGATCCTGAATACATACTGCAGGATAATCCCCCATCACCAGGGAGTGTGAAAGATCCTGAATACATACTGCAGGATAATCCCCCATCACCAGGGAGTGTGAAAGATCCTGAATACATACTGCAGGATAATCCCTCATCACCAGAGAGTGTGAAAGATACTGAATACATACTGCAGGATAATCCCTCATCACCAGGGAGTGTGAAAGATCCTGAATACATACTGCAGGATAATCCCCATCACCAGGGAGTGTGAGAGATCCTGAATACATACTGCAGGATAATCCCCCATCACCAGGGAGTGTGAAAGATCCTGAATACATACTGCAGGATAATCCCTCATCACCAGAGAGTGTGAAAGATACTGAATACATACTGCAGGATAATCCCCATCACCAGAGAGTGTGCAAGATACTGAATACATACTGCAGGATAATCCCCATCACCAGAGAGTGTGAAAGATCCTGAATACATACTGCAGGATAATCCCCATCACCAGAGAGTGTGAAAGATCCTGAATACATACTGCAGGATAATCCCCATCACCAGAGAGTGTGAAGGATCCTGAGTACATACTGCAGGATAATCCCTCATCACCAGGGAGTGTGAAAGATCCTGAGTACATACTGCAGGATAATCCCCCATCACCAGGGAGTGTGAAAGATCCTGAATACATACTGCAGGATAATCCCCATCACCAGGGAGTGTGAAAGATCCTGAATACATACTGCAGGATAATCCCCATCACCAGAGAGTGTGAAAGATCCTGAATACATACTGCAGGATAATCCCCCATCACCAGAGAGTGTGAAAGATACTGAATACATACTGCAGGATAATCCCCATCACCAGGGAGTGTGAGAGATCCTGAATACATACTGCAGGATAATCCCCATCACCAGGGAGTGTGAAAGATCCTGAATACATACTGCAGGATAATCCCTCATCACCAGGGAGTGTGAAAGATCCTGAATGCATACTGCAGGATAATCCCCATCACCAGGGAGTGTGAAAGATCCTGAATACATACTGCAGGATAATCCCTCATCACCAGGGAGTGTGAAAGATACTGAATACATACTGCAGGATAATCCCCATCACCAGAGAGTGTGAAAGATCCTGAATACATACTGCAGGATAATCCCCATCACCAGAGAGTGTGAAGGATCCTGAGTACATACTGCAGGATAATCCCTCATCACCAGGGAGTGTGAAAGATCCTGAGTACATACTGCAGGATAATCCCCCATCACCAGGGAGTGTGAAAGATCCTGAATACATACTGCAGGATAATCCCTCATCACCAGGGAGTGTGAAAGATCCTGAGTACATACTGCAGGATAATCCCTCATCACCAGGGAGTGTGAAAGATCCTGAATACATACTGCAGGATAATCCCCATCACCAGAGAGTGTGAAAGATCCTGAATACATACTGCAGGATAATCCCTCATCACCAGGGAGTGTGAAAGATCCTGAATACATACTGCAGGATAATCCCCATCACCAGAGAGTGTGAAAGATCCTGAATACATACTGCAGGATAATCCCCATCACCAGGGAGTGTGAAAGATACTGAATACATACTGCAGGATAATCCCCCATCACCAGGGAGTGTGAAAGATCCTGAATACATACTGCAGGATAATCCCTCATCACCAGAGAGTGTGAAAGATCCTGAATACATACTGCAGGATAATCCCTCATCACCAGAGAGTGTGAAAGATCCTGAATACATACTGCAGGATAATCCCCCATCACCAGGGAGTGTGAAAGATCCTGAATACATACTGCAGGATAATCCCTCATCACCAGAGAGTGTGAAAGATACTGAATACATACTGCAGGATAATCCCCATCACCAGAGAGTGTGAAAGATCCTGAATACATACTGCAGGATAATCCCCCATCACCAGGGAGTGTGAAAGATCCTGAATACATACTGCAGGATAATCCCCCATCACCAGGGAGTGTGAAAGATCCTGAATACATACTGCAGGATAATCCCTCATCACCAGAGAGTGTGAAAGATACTGAATACATACTGCAGGATAATCCCTCATCACCAGGGAGTGTGAAAGATCCTGAATACATACTGCAGGATAATCCCCATCACCAGGGAGTGTGAAAGATACTGAATACATACTGCAGGATAATCCCCATCACCAGGGAGTGTGAGAGATCCTGAATACATACTGCAGGATAATCCCCCATCACCAGGGAGTGTGAAAGATCCTGAATACATACTGCAGGATAATCCCTCATCACCAGAGAGTGTGAAAGATACTGAATACATACTGCAGGATAATCCCCATCACCAGAGAGTGTGCAAGATACTGAATACATACTGCAGGATAATCCCCATCACCAGAGAGTGTGAAAGATCCTGAATACATACTGCAGGATAATCCCCATCACCAGAGAGTGTGAAAGATACTGAATACATACTGCAGGATAATCCCTCATCACCAGAGAGTGTGAAAGATACTGAATACATACTGCAGGATAATCCCCATCACCAGAGAGTGTGAAAGATCCTGAATACATACTGCAGGATAATCCCCATCACCAGAGAGTGTGAAAGATCCTGAATACATACTGCAGGATAATCCCCCATCACCAGGGAGTGTGAAAGATCCTGAATACATACTGCAGGATAATCCCTCATCTCCAGGGAGTGTGAAAGATCCTGAGTACATACTGCAGGATAATCCCTCATCACCAGGGAGTGTGAAAGATCCTGAATACATACTGCAGGATAATCCCCATCACCAGAGAGTGTGAAAGATCCTGAATACATACTGCAGGATAATCCCCCATCACCAGGGAGTGTGAAAGATCCTGAATACATACTGCAGGATAATCCCTCATCACCAGGGAGTGTGAAAGATCCTGAATACATACTGCAGGATAATCCCCCATCACCAGAGAGTGTGAAAGATCCTGAATACATACTGCAGGATAATCCCCATCACCAGAGAGTGTGAAAGATACTGAATACATACTGCAGGATAATCCCCATCACCAGAGAGTGTGAAAGATCCTGAATACATACTGCAGGATAATCCCCCATCACCAGGGAGTGTGAAAGATCCTGAATACATACTGCAGGATAATCCCTCATCTCCAGGGAGTGTGAAAGATCCTGAGTACATTCAGCAGGATAATCCCTCATCACCAGGGAGTGTGAAAGATCCTGAATACATACTGCAGGATAATCCCCATCACCAGAGAGTGTGAAAGATCCTGAATACATACTGCAGGATAATCCCCCATCACCAGGGAGTGTGAAAGATCCTGAATACATACTGCAGGATAATCCCTCATCACCAGGGAGTGTGAAAGATCCTGAATACATACTGCAGGATAATCCCCCATCACCAGAGAGTGTGAAAGATCCTGAATACATACTGCAGGATAATCCCCATCACCAGGGAGTGTGAAAGATCCTGAATACATACTGCAGGATAATCCCTCATCACCAGGGAGTGTGAAAGATCCTGAATACATACTGCAGGATAATCCCCCATCACCAGAGAGTGTGAAAGATCCTGAATACATACTGCAGGATAATCCCCATCACCAGGGAGTGTGAAAGATCCTGAATACATACTGCAGGATAATCCCCATCACCAGAGAGTGTGAAAGATCCTGAATACATACTGCAGGATAATCCCTCATCACCAGGGAGTGTGAAAGATCCTGAATACATACTGCAGGATAATCCCCATCACCAGAGAGTGTGAAAGATCCTGAATACATACTGCAGGATAATCCCCCATCACCAGGGAGTGCGAGAGATCCTGAATACATACTGCAGGATAATCCCCATCACCAGGGAGTGTGAAAGATACTGAATACATACAGCAGGATAATCCCCATCACCAGGGAGTGTGAAAGATCCTGAATACATACTGCAGGATAATCCCCATCACCAGGGAGTGTGAAAGATACTGAATACATACAGCAGGATAATCCCCCATCACCAGGGAGTGTGAAAGATCCTGAATACATACTGCAGGATAATCCCTCATCACCAGAGAGTGTGAAAGATCCTGAATACATACTGCAGGATAATCCCTCATCACCAGAGAGTGTGAAAGATACTGAATACATACTGCAGGATAATCCCCCATCACCAGGGAGTGTGAAAGATCCTGAATACATACTGCAGGATAATCCCCCATCACCAGAGAGTGTGAAAGATACTGAATACATACTGCAGGATAATCCCTCATCACCAGGGAGTGTGAAAGATCCTGAATACATACTGCAGGATAATCCCCATCACCGGGGAGTGTGAAAGATACTGAATACATACTGCAGGATAATCCCCATCACCAGGGAGTGTGAGAGATCCTGAATACATACTGCAGGATAATCCCCCATCACCAGGGAGTGTGAAAGATCCTGAATACATACTGCAGGATAATCCCTCATCACCAGAGAGTGTGAAAGATACTGAATACATACTGCAGGACAATCCCCATCACCAGAGAGTGTGAAAGATCCTGAATACATACTGCAGGATAATCCCCCATCACCAGGGAGTGTGAAAGATCCAGAATACATACTGCAGGATAATCCCTCATCACCAGAGAGTGTGAAAGATCCTGAATACATACTGCAGGATAATCCCCATCACCAGGGAGTGTGAAAGATCCTGAATACATACTGCAGGATAATCCCCATCACCAGAGAGTGTGAAAGATCCTGAATACATACTGCAGGATAATCCCTCATCACCAGGGAGTGTGAAAGATCCTGAATACATACTGCAGGATAATCCCCATCACCAGGGAGTGTGAAAGATACTGAATACATACTGCAGGATAATCCCCCATCACCAGGGAGCGTGAAAGATCCTGAATACATACTGCAGGATAATCCCTCATCACCAGAGAGTGTGAAAGATCCTGAATACATACTGCAGGATAATCGCTCATCACCAGAGAGTGTGAAAGATACTGAATACATACTGCAGGATCATCCCCCATCACCAGGGAGTGTGAAACATCCTGAATACATACTGCAGGATAATCCCTCATCACCAGGGAGAGTGAAAGATCCTGAATACATACTGCAGGATAATCCCTCATCACCAGGGAGTGTGAAAGATCCTGAATACATACTGCAGGATCATCCCCCATCACCAGGGAGTGTGAAACATCCTGAATACATACTGCAGGATAATCCCCATCACCAGAGAGTGTGAAAGATCCTGAATACATACTGCAGGATAATCCCCATCACCAGGGAGTGTGAAAGATCCTGAATACATACTGCAGGATAATCCCCATCACCAGGGAGTGTGAAAGATACTGAATACATACTGCAGGATAATCCCCCATCACCAGGGAGCGTGAAAGATCCTGAATACATACTGCAGGATAATCCCTCATCACCAGAGAGTGTGAAAGATCCTGAATACATACTGCAGGATAATCCCTCATCACCAGAGAGTGTGAAAGATACTGAATACATACTGCAGGATCATCCCCCATCACCAGGGAGTGTGAAAGATCCTGAATACATACTGCAGGATAATCCCCATCACCAGGGAGTGTGAAAGATACTGAATACATACTGCAGGATAATCCCCATCACCAGAGAGTGTGAAAGATCCTGAATACATACTGCAGGATAATCCCTCATCACCAGAGAGTGTGAAAGATCCTGAATACATACTGCAGGATAATCCCCATCACCAGGGAGTGTGAAAGATCCTGAATACATACTGCAGGATAATCCCCATCACCAGAGAGTGTGAAAGATCCTGAATACATACTGCAGGATAATCCCTCATCACCAGGGAGTGTGAAAGATCCTGAATACATACTGCAGGATAATCCCCATCACCAGAGAGTGTGAAAGATCCTGAATACATACTGCAGGATAATCCCCATCACCAGGGAGTGTGAAAGATCCTGAATACATACTGCAGGATAATCCCTCATCACCAGGGAGTGTGAAAGATCCTGAATACATACTGCAGGATAATGCCCATCACCAGAGAGTGTGAAAGATCCTGAATACATACTGCAGGATAATCCCCATCACCAGAGAGTGTGAAAGATCCTGAATACATACTGCAGGATAATCCCTCATCACCAGAGAGTGTGAAAGATCCTGAATACATACTGCAGGATAATCCCCATCACCAGGTAGTGTGAAAGATCCTGAATACATACTGCAGGATAATCCCTCATCACCAGAGACTGTGAAAGATCCTGAATACATACTGCAGGATAATCCCTCATCACCAGAGAGTGTGAAAGATACTGAATACATACTGCAGGATAATCCCCATCACCAGAGAGTGTGAAAGATCCTGAATACATACTGCAGGATAATCCCCATCACCAGGTTTTGTGAAAGATCCTGAATACATACTGCAGGATAATCCCCATCACCAGGGAGTGTGAAAGATCCTGAATACATACTGCAGGATAATTCTCATCACCAGGGAGTGTGAAAGTTACTGAATACATACTGCAGGATAATCCCCATCACCAGAGAGTGTGAAAGATACTGAATACATACTGCAGGATAATCCCCATCACCAGGGAGTGTGAAAGATCCTGAATACATACTGCAGGATAATCCCCCATCACCAGGGAGTGTGAAAGATCCTGAATACATACTGCAGGATCATCCCCCATCACCAGAGAGTGTGAAAGATCCTGAATACATACTGCAGGATAATCCCCATCACCAGAGAGTGTGAAAGATCCTGAATACATACTGCAGGATAATCCCCATCACCAGGTTTTGTGAAAGATCCTGAATACATACTGCAGGATAATCCCCATCACCAGGGAGTGTGAAAGATCCTGAATACATACTGCAGGATAATTCTCATCACCAGGGAGTGTGAAAGTTACTGAATACATACTGCAGGATAATCCCCATCACCAGAGAGTGTGAAAGATCCTGAATACATACTGCAGGATAATCCCCATCACCAGAGAGTGTGAAAGATCCTGAATACATACTGCAGGATAATCCCCATCACCAGAGAGTGTGAAAGATACTGAATACATACTGCAGGATAATCCCCATCACCAGGGAGTGTGAAAGATCCTGAATACATACTGCAGGATAATCCCCCATCACCAGGGAGTGTGAAAGATCCTGAATACATACTGCAGGCTCATCCCCCATCACCAGAGAGTGTGAAAGATCCTGAATACATACTGCAGGATAATCCCCCATCACCAGAGAGTGTGAAAGATCCTGAATACATACTGCAGGATAATCCCCCATCACCAGAGAGTGTGAAAGATCCTGAATACATACTGCAGGATAATCCCCATCACCAGGGAGTGTGAAAGATCCTGAATACATACTGCAGGATAATCCCCATCACCAGAGAGTGTGAAAGATCCTGAATACAAACTGCAGGATAATCCCCATCACCAGGGAGTGTGAGAGATCCTGAATACATACTGCAGGATAATCCCCATCACCAGGGAGTGTGAGAGATCCTGAATACATACAGCAGGATAATCCCCATCACCAGAGAGTGCGAAAGATCCTGAATACATACTGCAGGATAATCCCCCATCACCAGAGAGTGTGAAAGATACTGAATACATACTGCAGGATAATCCCCATCACCAGAGAGTGTGAAAGATCCTGAATACATACTGCAGGATAATCCCCATCACCAGGGAGTGTGAGAGATCCTGAATACATACTGCAGGATAATCCCCCATCACCACGGAGTGTGAAAGATACTGAATACATACTGCAGGATAATCCCTCATCACCAGAGAGTGTGAAAGATCCTGAATACATACTGCAGGATAATCCCCATCACCAGAGAGTGTGAAAGATCCTGAATACATACTGCAGGATAATCCCCCATCACCAGAGAGTGTGAAAGATACTGAATACATACTGCAGGATAATCCCCATCACCAGAGAGTGTGAAAGATCCTGAATACATACTGCAGGATAATCCCCATCACCAGGGAGTGTGAGAGATCCTGAATACATACTGCAGGATAATCCCCCATCACCACGGAGTGTGAAAGATACTGAATACATACTGCAGGATAATCCCTCATCACCAGAGAGTGTGAAAGATCCTGAATACATACTGCAGGATAATCCCCATCACCAGAGAGTGTGAAAGATCCTGAATACATACTGCAGGATAATCCCTCATCACCAGTGAGTGTGAAAGATCCTGAATACATACTGCAGGATAATCCCCCATCACCAGGGAGAGTGAAAGATCCTGAATACATACTGCAGGATAATCCCCATCAGCAGGGAGTGTGAAAGATCCTGAATACATACTGCAGGATAAAAACCCATCACCAGGGAGTGTGAAAGATCCTGAATACATACTGCAGGATAATCCCCATCACCAGGGAGTGTGAGAGATCCTGAATACATACTGCAGGATAATCCCACATCACCAGAGAGTGTGAAAGATCCTGAATACATACTGCAGGATAATCCCCCATCACCAGGGAGTGTGAAAGATCCTGAATACATACTGCAGGATAATCCCTCATCACCAGAGAGTGTGAAAGATCCTGAATACATACTGCAGGATACTCCCTCATCACCAGGGAGTGTGAAAGATCCTGAATACATACTGCAGGATAATCCCACATCACCAGGGAGTGTGAAAGATCCTGAGTACATACTGCAGGATAATCCCCATCACCAGAGAGTGTGAAAGATCCTGAATACATACTGCAGGATAATCCCTCATCTCCAGGGAGTGTGAAAGATCCTGAATACATACTGCAGGATAATCCCTCATCACCAGAGAGTGTGAAAGATCCTGAATACATACTGCAGGATAATCCCCATCACCAGAGAGTGTGAAAGATCCTGAATACATACTGCAGGATAATCCCTCATCACCAGAGAGTGTGAAAGATCCTGAATACATACTGCAGGATAATCCCTCATCACCAGGGAGTGTGAAAGATACTGAATACATACTGCAGGATAATCCCCCATCACCAGAGAGTGTGAAAGATCCTGAATACATACTGCAGGATAATCCCTCATCACCAGGGAGTGTGAAAGATACTGAATACATACTGCAGGATAATCCCTCATCACCAGGGAGTGTGAAAGATACTGAATACATACTGCAGGATAATCCCCCATCACCAGAGAGTGTGAAAGATCCTGAATACATACTGCAGGATAATCCTCCATCACCAGAGAGTGTGAAAGATCCTGAATACATACTGCAGGATAATCCCCATCACCAGGGAGTGTGAAAGATCCTGAATACATACTGCAGGATAATCCCCATCACCAGAGAGTGTGAAAGATCCTGAATACATACTGCAGGATAAT
The DNA here is from genome assembly GCF_036365525.1 of Heterodontus francisci. Taxonomy (NCBI): domain Eukaryota; kingdom Metazoa; phylum Chordata; class Chondrichthyes; order Heterodontiformes; family Heterodontidae; genus Heterodontus; species Heterodontus francisci. Next base: position 5,017,165 of record NC_090398.1, read on the forward strand.
CCCTCATCACCAGAGAGTGTGAAAGATCCTGAATACATACTGCAGGATAATCCCCATCACCAGAGAGTGTGAAAGATCCTGAATACATACTGCAGGATAATCCCACATCACCAGAGAGTGTGAAAGATCCTGAATACATACTGCAGGATAATCCCCATCACCAGAGAGTGTGAAAGATCCTGAATACATACTGCAGGATAATCCCACATCACCAGAGAGTGTGAAAGATCCTGAATACATACTGCAGGATAATCCCCATCACCAGAGAGTGTGAAAGATCCTGAATACATACTGCAGGATAATCCCACATCACCAGAGAGTGTGAAAGATCCTGAATACATACTGCAGGATAATCCCCATCACCAGAGAGTGTGAAAGATCCTGAATACATACTGCAGGATAATCCCTCATCACCAGGGAGTGTGAAAGATCCTGAATACATACTGCAGGATAATCCCCCATCACCAGAGAGTGTGAAAGATCCTGAATACATACTGCAGGATAATCCCCATCACCAGAGAGTGTGAAATATCCTGAATACATACTGCAGGATAATCCCCATCACCAGGTAGTGTGAAAGATCCTGAATACATACTGCAGGATAATCCCCCATCACCAGAGAGTGTGAAAGATCCTGAATACATACTGCAGGATAATCCCCATCACCAGGTAGTGAGAAAGATCCTGAATACATACTGCAGGATAATCCCCATCACCAGGTAGTGTGAAAGATCCTGAATACATACTGCAGGATAATCCCCCATCACCAGAGAGTGTGAAAGATCCTGAATACATACTGCAGGATAATCCCCATCACCAGGTAGTGTGAAAGATCCTGAATACATACTGCAGGATAATCCCTCATCACCAGAGAGTGTGAAAGATCCTGAATACATACTGCAGGATAATCCCTCATCACCAGAGAGTGTGAAAGATCCTGAATACATACTGCAGGATAATCCCCCATCACCAGAGAGTGTGGAAGATCCTGAATACATACTGCAGGATAATCCCCATCACCAGGTTTTGTGAAAGATCCTGAATACATACTGCAGGATAATCCCCATCACCAGGGAGTGTGAAAGATCCTGAATACATACTGCAGGATAATCCCCCATCACCAGGGAGTGTGAAAGATACTGAATACATACTGCAGGATAATCCCCATCACCAGAGAGTGTGAAAGATACTGAATACATTCTGCAGGATAATCCCCATCACCAGAGAGTGTGAAAGATCCTGAATACATACTGCAGGATAATCCCCATCACCAGAGAGTGTGAAAGATCCTGAATACATACTGCAGGATAATCCCCATCACCAGGTAGTGTGAAAGATCCTGAATACATACTGCAGGATAATCCCCCATCACCAGAGAGTGTGAAAGATCCTGAATACATACTGCAGGATAATCCCCATCACCAGGTAGTGTGAAAGATCCTGAATACATACTGCAGGATAATCCCTCATCACCAGAGAGTGTGAAAGATCCTGAATACATACTGCAGGATAATCCCTCATCACCAGAGAGTGTGAAAGATCCTGAATACATACTGCAGGATAATCCCCATCACCAGAGAGTGTGAAAGATCCTGAATACATACTGCAGGATAATCCCCATCACCAGGTTTTGTGAAAGATCCTGAATACATACTGCAGGATAATCCCCATCACCAGGGAGTGTGAAAGATCCTGAATACATACTGCAGGATAATCCCCCATCACCAGGGAGTGTGAAAGATACTGAATACATACTGCAGGATAATCCCCATCACCAGAGAGTGTGAAAGATACTGAATACATTCTGCAGGATAATCCCCATCACCAGAGAGTGTGAAAGATCCTGAATACATACTGCAGGATAATCCCCCATCACCAGGGAGTGTGAAAGATCCTGAATACATACTGCAGGATCATCCCCCATCACCAGAGAGTGTGAAAGATCCTGAATACATACTGCAGGATAATCCCCATCACCAGGGCGTGTGAAAGATACTGAATACATACTGCAGGATAATCCCTCATCACCAGGGAGTGTGAAAGATCCTGAATACATACTGCAGGATAATCCCCATCACCAGAGAGTGTGAAAGATCCTGAATACATACTGCAGGATAATCCCTCATCACCAGAGAGTGTGAAAGATCCTGAATACATACTGCAGGATAATCCCCATCACCAGAGAGTGTGAAAGATCCTGAATACATACTGCAGGATAATCCCCATCACCAGGGAGTGTGAAAGATCCTGAATACATACTGCAGGATAATCCCCCATCACCAGGGAGTGTGAAAGATCCTGAATACATACTGCAGGATAATCCCTCATCACCAGGGAGTGTGAAAGATCCTGAATACATACTGCAGGATAATCCCCCATCACCAAGGAGTGTGAAAGATCCTGAATACATACTGCAGGATAATCCCTCATCACCAGGGAGTGTGAAAGATCCTGAATACATACTGCAGGATAATCCCCATCACCAGGGAGTGTGAAAGATCCTGAATCCATACTGCAGGATAATCCCTCATCACCAGGGAGTGTGAAAGATCCTGAATACATACTGCAGGATAATCCCCCATCACCAGAGAGTGTGAAAGATCCTGAATACATACTGCAGGATAATCCCCCATCACCAGAGAGTGTGAGAGATCCTGAATACATACTGCAGGATAATCCCTCATCACCAGAGAGTGTGAAAGATCCTGAATACATACTGCAGGATAATCCCCCATCACCAGGGAGTGTGAAAGATCCTGAATACATACTGCAGGATAATCCCTCATCACCAGGGCGTGTGAAAGATCCTGAATACATACTGCAGGATAATCCTCATCACCAGAGAGTGTGAAAGATCCTGAATACATACTGCAGGATAATCCCCCATCACCAGGGAGTGTGAAAGATCCTGAATACATACTGCAGGATAATCCCTCATCACCAGGGCGTGTGAAAGATCCTGAATACATACTGCAGGATAATCCCTCATCACCAGAGAGTGTGAAAGATCCTGAATACATACTGCAGGATAATCCCCCATCACCAGAGAGTGTGAAAGATCCTGAATACATACTGCAGGATAATCCCTCATCACCAGGGAGTGTGAAAGATCCTGAATACATACTGCAGGATAATCCCCATCACCAGAGAGTGTGAAAGATCCTGAATACATACTGCAGGATAATCCCCATCACCAGAGAGTGTGAAAGATCCTGAATACATACTGCAGGATAATCCCCATCACCAGAGAGTGTGAAAGATCCTGAATACATACTGCAGGATAATCCCCCATCACCAGAGAGTGTGAAAGATCCTGAATACATACTGCAGGATAATCCCCATCACCAGGGAGTGCGAGAGATCCTGAATACATACTGCAGGATAATCCCCATCACCAGAGAGTGTGAAAGATCCTGAATACATCTTGCAGGATAATCCCCATCACCAGAGAGTGTGAAAGATCCTGAATACATACTGCAGGATAATCCCCATCACCAGAGAGTGTGAAAGATCCTGAGTACATACTGCAGGATAATCCACCATCACCAGAGAGTGTGAAAGATCCTGAATACATACTGCAGGATAATCCCCATCACCAGAGAGTGTGAAAGATCCTGAATACATACTGCAGGATAATCCCCATCACCAGGGAGTGTGAAAGATCCTGAATACATACTGCAGGATAATCCTCCATCACCAGAGAGTGTGAAAGATCCTGAATACATACTGCAGGATAATCCCCATCACCAGGGAGTGTGAAAGATCCTGAATACATACTGCAGGATAATCCCCATCACCAGAGAGTGTGAAAGATCCTGAATACATACTGCAGGATAATCCCCATCACCAGAGAGTGTGAAAGATCCTGAGTACATACTGCAGGATAATCCCCCATCACCAGAGAGTGTGAAAGATCCTGAATACATACTGCAGGATAATCCCCATCACCAGAGAGTGTGAAAGATACTGAATACATACTGCAGGATAATCCCCATCACCAGGGAGTGTGAAAGATACTGAATACATACTGCAGGATAATCCCCATCACCAGAGAGTGTGAACGATCCTGAATACATACTGCAGGATAATCCCCCATCACCAGAGAGTGTGAAAGATCCTGAATACATACTGCAGGATAATCCCTCATCACCAGAGAGTGTGAAAGATCCTGAATACATACTGCAGGATAATCCCCATCACCAGGGAGTGCGAGAGATCCTGAATACATACTGCAGGATAATCCCCATCACCAGGGAGTGCGAAAGATCCTGAATACATACTGCAGGATAATCCCCATCACCAGAGAGTGTGAAAGATCCTGAGTACATACTGCAGGATAATCCCCATCACCAGAGAGTGTGAAAGATCCTGAATACATACTGCAGGATAATCCCCATCACCAGAGAGTGTGAAAGATCCTGAGTACATACTGCAGGATAATCCTCATCACCAGGGAGTGTGAAAGATCCTGAATACATACTGCAGGATAATCCCCCATCACCAGGGCGTGTGAAAGATCCTGAATACATACTGCAGGATAATCCCCATCACCAGAGAGTGTGAAAGATCCTGAATGCATACTGCAGGATAATCCCCATCACCAGAGAGTGTGAAAGATCCTGAATACATACTGCAGGATAATCCCCATCACCAGAGAGTGTGAAAGATACTGAATACATACTGCAGGAATATCCCCATCACCAGGGAGTGTGAAAGATACTGAATACATACTGCAGGATAATCCCCCATCACCAGAGAGTGTGAAAGATCCTGAATACATACTGCAGGATAATCCCTCATCACCAGAGAGTGTGAAAGATCCTGAATACATACTGCAGGATAATCCCCCATCACCAGAGAGTGTGAAAGATCCTGAATACATACTGCAGGATAATCCCTCATCACCAGAGAGTGTGAAAGATCCTGAATACATACTGCAGGATAATCCCCATCACCAGGGAGTGCGAGAGATCCTGAATACATACTGCAGGATAATCCCCATCACCAGGGAGTGCGAAAGATCCTGAATACATACTGCAGGATAATCCCCATCACCAGAGAGTGTGAAAGATCCTGAATACATACTGCAGGATAATCCCCATCACCAGAGAGTGTGAAAGATCCTGAATACATACTGCAGGATAATCCCACATCACCAGAGAGTGTGAAAGATCCTGAATACATACTGCAGGATAATCCCCATCACCAGAGAGTGTGAAAGATCCTGAATACATACTGCAGGATAATCCCTCATCACCAGGGAGTGTGAAAGATCCTGAATACATACTGCAGGATAATCCCCCATCACCAGAGAGTGTGAAAGATCCTGAATACATACTGCAGGATAATCCCCATCACCAGAGAGTGTGAAAGATCCTGAATACATACTGCAGGATAATCCCCATCACCAGGTAGTGTGAAAGATCCTGAATACATACTGCAGGATAATCCCCCATCACCAGAGAGTGTGAAAGATCCTGAATACATACTGCAGGATAATCCCCATCACCAGGTAGTGTGAAAGATCCTGAATACATACTGCAGGATAATCCCTCATCACCAGAGAGTGTGAAAGATCCTGAATACATACTGCAGGATAATCCCTCATCACCAGAGAGTGTGAAAGATCCTGAATACATACTGCAGGATAATCCCCATCACCAGAGAGTGTGAAAGATCCTGAATACATACTGCAGGATAATCCCCATCACCAGGTTTTGTGAAAGATCCTGAATACATACTGCAGGATAATCCCCATCACCAGGGAGTGTGAAAGATCCTGAATACATACTGCAGGATAATCCCCCATCACCAGGGAGTGTGAAAGATACTGAATACATACTGCAGGATAATCCCCATCACCAGAGAGTGTGAAAGATACTGAATACATTCTGCAGGATAATCCCCATCACCAGAGAGTGTGAAAGATCCTGAATACATACTGCAGGATAATCCCCCATCACCAGGGAGTGTGAAAGATCCTGAATACATACTGCAGGATCATCCCCCATCACCAGAGAGTGTGAAAGATCCTGAATACATACTGCAGGATAATCCCCATCACCAGGGCGTGTGAAAGATACTGAATACATACTGCAGGATAATCCCTCATCACCAGGGAGTGTGAAAGATCCTGAATACATACTGCAGGACAATCCCCATCACCAGAGAGTGTGAAAGATCCTGAATACATACTGCAGGATAATCCCTCATCACCAGAGAGTGTGAAAGATCCTGAATACATACTGCAGGATAATCCCCATCACCAGAGAGTGTGAAAGATCCTGAATACATACTGCAGGATAATCCCCATCACCAGGGAGTGTGAAAGATCCTGAATACATACTGCAGGATAATCCCTCATCACCAGGGAGTGTGAAAGATCCTGAATACATACTGCAGGATAATCCCCCATCACCAAGGAGTGTGAAAGATCCTGAATACATACTGCAGGATAATCCCTCATCACCAGGGAGTGTGAAAGATCCTGAATACATACTGCAGGATAATCCCCATCACCAGGGAGTGTGAAAGATCCTGAATACATACTGCAGGATAATCCCCATCACCAGGGAGTGTGAAAGATCCTGAATACATACTGCAGGATAATCCCCCATCACCAAGGAGTGTGAAAGATCCTGAATACATACTGCAGGATAATCCCTCATCACCAGGGAGTGTGAAAGATCCTGAATACATACTGCAGGATAATCCCCCATCACCAGGGAGTGTGAAAGATCCTGAATACATACTGCAGGATAATCCCTCATCACCAGGGAGTGTGAAAGATCCTGAATACATACTGCAGGATAATCCCCATCACCAGGGAGTGTGAAAGATCCTGAATACATACTGCAGGATAATCCCCCATCACCAGAGAGTGTGAAAGATCCTGAATACATACTGCAGGATAATCCCCCATCACCAGAGAGTGTGAGAGATCCTGAATACATACTGCAGGATAATCCCTCATCACCAGAGAGTGTGAAAGATCCTGAATACATACTGCAGGATAATCCCCCATCACCAGGGAGTGTGAAAGATCCTGAATACATACTGCAGGATAATCCCTCATCACCAGGGCGTGTGAAAGATCCTGAATACATACTGCAGGATAATCCCCCATCACCAGAGAGTGTGAAAGATCCTGAATACATACTGCAGGATAATCCCCATCACCAGAGAGTGTGAAAGATCCTGAATACATACTGCAGGATAATCCCCATCACCAGAGAGTGTGAAAGATCCTGAATACATACTGCAGGATAATCCCCCATCACCAGAGAGTGTGAGAGATCCTGAATACATACTGCAGGATAATCCCTCATCACCAGAGAGTGTGAAAGATCCTGAATACATACTGCAGGATAATCCCCCATCACCAGGGAGTGTGAAAGATCCTGAATACATACTGCAGGATAATCCCTCATCACCAGGGCGTGTGAAAGATCCTGAATACATACTGCAGGATAATCCTCATCACCAGAGAGTGTGAAAGATCCTGAATACATACTGCAGGATAATCCCCCATCACCAGGGAGTGTGAAAGATCCTGAATACATACTGCAGGATAATCCCTCATCACCAGGGCGTGTGAAAGATCCTGAATACATACTGCAGGATAATCCCTCATCACCAGAGAGTGTGAAAGATCCTGAATACATACTGCAGGATAATCCCCCATCACCAGAGACTGTGAAAGATCCTGAATACATACTGCAGGATAATCCCTCATCACCAGGGAGTGTGAAAGATCCTGAATACATACTGCAGGATAATCCCCATCACCAGAGAGTGTGAAAGATCCTGAATACATATAGCAGGATAATCCCCATCACCAGAGAGTGTGAAAGATCCTGAATACATACTGCAGGATAATCCCCATCACCAGAGAGTGTGAAAGATCCTGAATACATACTGCAGGATAATCCCCCATCACCAGAGAGTGTGAAAGATCCTGAATACATACTGCAGGATAATCCCCATCACCAGGGAGTGCGAGAGATCCTGAATACATACTGCAGGATAATCCCCATCACCAGAGAGTGTGAAAGATCCTGAATACATCTTGCAGGATAATCCCCATCACCAGAGAGTGTGAAAGATCCTGAATACATACTGCAGGATAATCCCCATCACCAGAGAGTGTGAAAGATCCTGAGTACATACTGCAGGATAATCCACCATCACCAGAGAGTGTGAAAGATCCTGAATACATACTGCAGGATAATCCCCATCACCAGAGAGTGTGAAAGATCCTGAATACATACTGCAGGATAATCCCCATCACCAGGGAGTGTGAAAGATCCTGAATACATACTGCAGGATAATCCTCCATCACCAGAGAGTGTGAAAGATCCTGAATACATACTGCAGGATAATCCCCATCACCAGGGAGTGTGAAAGATCCTGAATACATACTGCAGGATAATCCCCATCACCAGAGAGTGTGAAAGATCCTGAATACATACTGCAGGATAATCCCCATCACCAGAGAGTGTGAAAGATCCTGAGTACATACTGCAGGATAATCCCCCATCACCAGAGAGTGTGAAAGATCCTGAATACATACTGCAGGATAATCCCCATCACCAGAGAGTGTGAAAGATACTGAATACATACTGCAGGATAATCCCCATCACCAGGGAGTGTGAAAGATACTGAATACATACTGCAGGATAATCCCCATCACCAGAGAGTGTGAACAATCCTGAATACATACTGCAGGATAATCCCCCATCACCAGAGAGTGTGAAAGATCCTGAATACATACTGCAGGATAATCCCTCATCACCAGAGAGTGTGAAAGATCCTGAATACATACTGCAGGATAATCCCCATCACCAGGGAGTGCGAGAGATCCTGAATACATACTGCAGGATAATCCCCATCACCAGGGAGTGCGAAAGATCCTGAATACATACTGCAGGATAATCCCCATCACCAGAGAGTGTGAAAGATCCTGAGTACATACTGCAGGATAATCCCCATCACCAGAGAGTGTGAAAGATCCTGAATACATACTGCAGGATAATCCCCATCACCAGAGAGTGTGAAAGATCCTGAGTACATACTGCAGGATAATCCTCATCACCAGGGAGTGTGAAAGATCCTGAATACATACTGCAGGATAATCCCCCATCACCAGGGCGTGTGAAAGATCCTGAATACATACTGCAGGATAATCCCCATCACCAGAGAGTGTGAAAGATCCTGAATACATACTGCAGGATAATCCCCATCACCAGAGAGTGTGAAAGATCCTGAATACATACTGCAGGATAATCCCCATCACCAGAGAGTGTGAAAGATACTGAATACATACTGCAGGAATATCCCCATCACCAGGGAGTGTGAAAGATACTGAATACATACTGCAGGATAATCCCCCATCACCAGAGAGTGTGAAAGATCCTGAATACATACTGCAGGATAATCCCCCATCACCAGAGAGTGTGAAAGATCCTGAATACATACTGCAGGATAATCCCCCATCACCAGAGAGTGTGAAAGATCCTGAATACATACTGCAGGATAATCCCTCATCACCAGAGAGTGTGAAAGATCCTGAATACATACTGCAGGATAATCCCCATCACCAGGGAGTGCGAGAGGTCCTGAATACATACTGCAGGATAATCCCCATCACCAGAGAGTGTGAAAGATCCTGAGTACATACTGCAGGATAATCCCCATCACTAGAGAGTGTGAAAGATCCTGAATACATACTGCAGGATAATCCCCATCACCAGGGAGTGCGAGAGATCCTGAATACATACTGCAGGATAATCCCATCACCAGGGAGTGCGAAAGATCCTGAATACATACTGCAGGATAATCCCCATCACCAGAGAGTGTGAAAGATCCTGAGTACATACTGCAGGATAATCCTCATCACCAGGGAGTGTGAAAGATCCTGAATACATACTGCAGGATAATCCCCCATCACCAGGGCGTGTGAAAGATCCTGAATACATACTGCAGGATAATCCCCATCACCAGAGAGTGTGAAAGATCCTGAATACATACTGCAGTATAATCCCCATCACCAGAAAGTGTGAAAGATCCTGAGTACATACTGCAGGATAATCCCCCATCACCAGAGAGTGTGAAAGATCCTGAATACATACTGCAGGATAATCCCCATCACCAGAGAGTGTGAAAGATCCTGAATACATACTGCAGGATAATCCCATCACCAGGGAGTGTGAAAGATCCTGAATACATACTGCAGGATAATCCCCCATCACCAGAGAGTGTGAAAGATCCTGAATACATACTGCAGGATAATCCCCATCACCAGAGAGTGTGAAAGATCCTGAATACATACTGCAGGATAATCCCCATCACCAGGGAGTGTGAAAGATCCTGAATACATACTGCAGGATAATCCCCATCACCAGAGAGTGTGAAAGATCCTGAATACATACTGCAGGATAATCCCCATCACCAGGGAGTGTGAAAGATCCTGAATACATACTGCAGGATAATCCCTATCACCAGGGAGTGTGAAAGATCCTGAATACATACTGCAGGATAATCCCCCATCACCAGAGAGTGTGAAAGATCCTGAATACATACTGCAGGATAATCCCCATCACCAGGGAGTGTGAAAGATCCTGAATACATACTGCAGGATAATCCCCATCACCAGGGAGTGTGAAAGATCCTGAATACATACTGCAGGATAATCCCCATCACCAAGGAGTGTGAAAGATACTGAATACATACTGCAGGATAATCCCCATCACCAGGGAGTGTGAAAGATACTGAATACATACTGCAGGATAATCCCCATCACCAGGGAGTGTGAAAGATACTGAATACATACTGCAGGATAATCCCCATCACCAGAGAGTGTGAAAGATACTGAATACATACTGCAGGATAATCCCCATCACCAGAGAGTGTGAAAGATCCTGAATACATACTGCAGGATAATCCCCATCACCAGGGAGTGTGTAAGATCCTGAATACATTCTGCAGGATAATCCCCATCACCAGAGAGTGTGAAAGATCCTGAATACATACTGCAGGATAATCCCCATCACCAGGGAGTGTGAAAGATCCTGAATACATACTGCAGGATAATCCCCATCACCAGGGAGTGTGAGAGACTCTTTATAAATACTTGTCGTCTGTTTCTCATAGATTCTGAGAGGCAAAGAAAGGACAAGGAGAAATCGCTATTATTAAATAATGGTGCTCGGAATTCGAGGACAGACAATAAACCTTTTGGGCAAGAAATGCAGGGGGATTGTGTTAATGGCCTGCAATTGTTGCCCATGAGGGAGTTGGAAGCAGAGACAATCAGTGATTTCAAAAGGAAACGCAATGGTCACTTGAAGAAAGCAATATTTTCGGGCTACTGGGATCAGGCTGGGCAATAGGACTGAATGATTGCTCCCTGGAGAGCCAGCATGAACTCGATGGGCCAGATAGCCTCGGTCAGTGTCATATATGTGTTCACTGTGTCGCTTGTTGGTGTGTTGTGGGCACCACTGGCATGACCAGCATTAAATGCCCATCTTTAGTTGCCCCTTGAGAAGGTGGTGTCGGGCTTTCTCTCTTGCAACAGCTGCTGTGCCTTCTGGCGAAGGAGCTCCCACAGTCACTGCTGTAAGAATCATTCAGCCCATCATGTCGA